>NC_080540.1:296759023-296904023 GCF_028640845.1 Ahaetulla prasina | reverse complement strand
AAGAGGAGGAGGGGAGGGATTTTGGAGGAGTTAATTTTCCATCATTTCCCTAGCACTTTCAAAACTAAAGCCTTTAATGTCCCTTGAGGGAAATGGGATTTTTTTTCCCCCACAAAAAAAAAACCCTTCTAGGATCAACATATAGCATTGTTCCCTGAGGATCTCAGACTTTACTTTCAAAGGACTTTGCTTTGCAGCTGATTAATTAATTTTGGTTTTTTGTTTTTGTACTTTAAATACTTTTTTTTTTAATTACCGTATTTTTCAGAGTATAAGAAAAACCTTGGTTTTTGGGGAGGAAAATAAGAAAAAAAGCTGATTGGCGGGTGGATCGGCCTCCTGGAATACCTCCAATCAGCTGTTCCCAGAGGTGAATTTTAGCAACAGGTTGGTTGGATGGTTATGAGCTCTGCGCCTTGCTTTTTTTCCCAGCCTCTGACACTTCTGAAACTCTGTTTCAGAAAAAACTTTTTTTTTCCGCCTCTGAAAGTTTCCGAAACAGAGCTTCAGAAAAAAAGCCTTTGTTTCAGAAGTTTCAGAAGTTTTGAAGTTTCTGAGGCTTTTTTTCTGAAGCTCTCTTTCAGGGACTTTTTTTCTGAAGCTTCATTTCTGAGGCTTTTTTTCTGAAGCTTTGTTTCGGAGGCTTTTTTCTGAAGCTCTGTTTGGAGGCTTTTTTTTTCTGAAGCTCCGTTTCAGAGGCTTTTCTTTCTGAAGCACTGTTTTGGAGGCTTTTTTCTGAGGCTTTTTTTTCTGAAAGCTTCATTTCGGAGTATAAGATGCACCCAGATTTTCACCCTCTTTTTTGGGGGGAAATGTGCATCTTATACTCCAAAAAATATGGTAATCGAGTAAAGAAAAGTGCCCTTATTTGGTGTTCCTTGAACTATTATGTACGTTCTCAATTTTTCGTTCTTATAAATGATCTTTTGGTGGCATGTTTAACTTTCAAAAAAAAAATTCCACAATTTAAAAGAGTTTGCTGGATGTTCCAGAGACTAGATAACTCATGGCTTCTCGTGGAGTACCTTTTTGAGTGAAATTTTACCCTGTCGAATGAAATTACAAGTACTCCTTGATTGATGACTAGAATTGGGTGAGAGCAGCATTGCTGTTGTTAAGCAAGGTGGTTGTTAAGTGAGTTGCACCCAGTTTTATGACCATTTCTCTCCCTGTGAGGTGGTTTGGGTTGACAGGGAGAGATTGGCTCAAAGGCACCTGCCTGGTTTCCAAGCCTAAGGCAGGACTAGAACTCACTGTCTACTGGTAATTGGCCTAAAGTCACCCAGCTGGCTTCAAGGCCTAAGGCAGGACTAGAACTCACAGTCTCCTGGTAATTGGCCTAAAGTCACCCAGCTGGCTTCAATGCCTAAGGCAGGACTAGAACTCACTGTCTCCTGGTAATTGGCCTAAAGTCACCCAGCTGGCTTTAAGGCCTAAGGCAGGACTAGAACTCACAGTCTCCTGGTAATTGGCCTAAAGTCACCCAGCTGGCTTCAATGCCTAAGGCAGGACTAGAACTCACCATCTCCTGGGTGATTGGTCTAAAGTCACCCGGCCAGCTTTCAGGCCTGGTTTCTGACTCATCACCTTAACCACTACACCTAACTGGCTCTTTGTTGGGCATAAATAGTGTCAGATAGACCTAAAATAAATAAGTTATCCGTTTTTGAATAAAAAGAGTTCTTCCATCTCTGTAAGACATCTTCTAAACTGTTCTACCCCTGTAGAAACATGATCCATTTCACTCCAGTTTCTGGATCTCTCACTTAAATAAAAACAAGCAACGGAAAAATAATTTTTCCTTCACCTGTCTTCATTTAATTTTGCCTTGCTGATTTGTTATTGCATTTCTGGGGGGGGGGGAAACAAAAACTTTAGAATGTTTAAAAACAAACAACCCCCCCCCCCTTCCAAAAAAGAGGTCAATTTGCACCTTTAAAAAAAAAATCACATTGTTTCCCGATTCCTCTTCATAATGAGTGACGCTTCACTCCAGAATGCAATTTGGACGGATGCTGTTGTGTAGAGGAAGAAAAAAAAAATAGAGATGTGATGCCTGAGAAAATCAATCTGTATTATGCCGTAATGTGAGTGTCAAATTGAGAAGGAATCATTTTGGAAAAGAGAGAGGGAGGGAGGGAGGGAGAGAGAGAGAGGGAAGGAGGGAGAGAGTGAGCTAGAGAGATAGAGAGAGGATGGATAGATGGATAGATAGATAGATAGATAGATAGATAGATAGATAGATAGATAGATAGATAGATAGATAGATAGATAGATAGATACAGAGGTGGTATTCAGCCGATTCACATGCAGTGCAAACCAGTGGTAAAGATAAGTGAAACCCACCCCTGGAGAGAGAGACAGAGACAGAAAGAGAGAGAGAGACAGAGAGAGAGACAGACAGACAGACAGAGACAGAGAGAGAGAGAGAGATGGAGAGAGACAGAGACAGAGAGAGAGACAAAGAGAGAGAGAGAGAGAGACAGACAGACAGACACAGAGAGAGAGAGAGACACACAGAGAGAGAGAGACAGACAGACAGAGAGAGAGAGAGACAGACAGAGAGAGAGACAGACAGACAGACAGACAGAGACACAGAGACACAGAGAGAGAGAGATGGAGAGAGAGAGAGAGACAGAGAGACAGAGAGACAAGAGAGAGAGACAGAGATGGAGAGAGACAGACAGACACACACAAACAGAGAGAGAGAGACAGAGAGAGAGAATATAAACTTGGTTTCTAGAAAGCAGGGTAAAACAATCACTTGGCTTAACGGCTTGCTGGAATGAATTTTTATTTAAACTTTCTTCTCCCGGGCAGACAATAAGATTGCTCAAAGGGTGAGACCTCTCACAGCTTTAATTCCCTCTTCCCTCATGTTCTCTCCTGCTGGAGAAGCTTTCAACAACATTCCCTCAAAACTAGCCTTCAAGACTCGCAGTAAAACAGTGCCCAAATTATACAATGTTTTCTGCCAGAAACCAGAGCAATTTACATATATTTTCCCTCCCGTTCAGAATTGAGTGGACAGCTGGTGTAGTCTTGTGCCTATTAATCTTTTAGTGCACAATCATTTTCCGGTATGTAACAACTATTTTTCAGTCTTTGGGGCATCAAGTGAGATAATGAATAATTCCATTATATTCCGACTGGACAAATGGGTATTGCTGAATGGCGCGTTCGGTTCGGAGCGAAGAAAAGACAAGGAGAAGGAGGAAATTTTTTATTACTTTTCCATTGTTCAGGAATGAGGAAGAATCTTGGCGGTTTTCCCTTGGGGTGGGGTGGGGAGCAATTGGGGACCAGGGATTTGCGACAGTCAATCCAACTTTTTGTTGAGATATATGTTTAAAGACAGCTACTGAGGCACCAAATCACAGCAGCAAGAGAATAAGCATCAACTACCAGAACACAACAAAATAATAAAATTTGAAGGATCTTGGAGGTCTTCTAATTCAACCCCCTATATGAGATCCTATACCATTTCAGACAGATGACTGTACAGTCTCTTCTTGAAAACTTCCAGTGATGGAGCATTTACAACTTCTGGAGCTAAGTCTTTCCACTGGTTGATTGTTCTCACCATTAGGAAATTTCTCCTTAGTTCTAGGTTGCTTCTCTCCTTGGTTAGTTTTCATCCATTATTTCTTGTTCTGTCTTCAGGTGCTTTGGAGCAGGGATCCCCAATCTTTCGGACCTCAGGGACCACTAAATTCATAATTTTAAATCCCGCGGACCACTAATATGATCTGCCTAATGACCAGCTGGGTGGGCGTGGCTAGGTGGTCATGTGACTGAGTGAGAGTGGCCAACTTGATGTCACACGTCGAGGGCCTCTCCTCGCCCCTTCCCTCCCAGTCGCTCCTTGCCTCTCCACCCGGACTCCTTAGGGCCTCAACAGGAAGCAGTTGTTGGAGCTAAGCAGCCACCAGGAGAAAGAGTTGGCAAAACAGCTGGCTCAGTTCAAATTGGATCTGACCAAGAAGGAGGCTCAGCTGAAGCACCTCACTGAGGACTAGGAGCATAGGCTTTCCAAGTAGAGGGAAGACCTGCGGAAGTGCAAGGCCAGGTACAGGCGCTTGGAGGCTCAGCGGGCTGAGATAGTCAGCCAGTTCCAGGCCATGATGCAGTCCCACTGGAACGAGGCCCTCCGGCTCTTTGCTACCAGCAGCACTTTCCTCCAGCCTTCACCCAAAGCCCCACACCAGGAGGCTGAAGCAGACCCCAAGGGAGAATTTCTGCCCCTCTCCAACCCACACAAGAAGACCTCAAAGGGGGAGACTCTCTGCAGCAACACAAACTTTCATTGCCCGTATCTGTCCCAGGGGCCGTAGCTGGAGGACCACTGATTTAGTGCAATATAAAAAATGCAAATAATTGTTCTGCGGACCACCAAAATTTTCTTGCGGACCACCAGTGATCCACAGACCACCA
This sequence comes from Ahaetulla prasina, assembly GCF_028640845.1. Lineage (NCBI taxonomy): Eukaryota > Metazoa > Chordata > Lepidosauria > Squamata > Colubridae > Ahaetulla > Ahaetulla prasina. Next base: position 296,899,589 of record NC_080540.1, on the reverse strand, counting down.
GTTGGTGACCACTGCTTTGGAGAATAGGTTGACACCTTCCACATTCCTTAAACAGAACGACAGAGTTGGAAGGGATCTTGAAAGTCTTCTAGTCAAACTCCCTGCTCAGGCAGGAAACTGACAATTCAGACAAATGTTTGTCCAGTCTTTTCTTAAAAACTTCCGGCGTTGGAGCATTCACAACTTCTGGAGGCAACTTGTTCCACTCAACTGATTGTTCTAACTGTCAGGAAATTTCTCCTTACTTCTAGGTTGCTTCTCTCCTTGGTAAGTTTCCATCCATTCAGAGGTGGGGGTTCACATAATTTTATCACTGGTTCGCCGCACACTGAAAGTGCGAGGGCGTGTCTTCCGTGCATGCGCCCAGCCTTTCGAACATGTGCTTTGCTCGTGTACATGGGTTGCGCACATGCATGCGGCTTAGAAAATGTGACTAAATAGGACAGCATAGTATAGGGGCGGGTGGGCAGATCCATCCACACCTGCAGTTCGCCCCTACCGATTTGCCTGAACCGGTCCTAACTGGATGAATGTGACCACTGCATCCATTGCTTCTTGTCCTACCTTCAGATGCTTCGGAGAAGAGCTTGACTCCCTCTTCCTTGGGGCAGCCCCTCAAATGTTGAAACACTGCTATCATGTCTCCCCTAGTCCTTCTTTTCATTAAACACTCTCTCTCTCTGTCTCTGTCTCTCTGTCTGTTTCTTTCTGTCTCTTTTTCTCTGTCTCTGTTCCCCTCTCTCTCTCTTTGAGCCTGCAAATTCTGCTTGCTTTTCATAAATCCTTTATCCTTCCTTTTTTATATTACTTCTGTCACTACTATCTGGAGCACAAGATTCATTGATTTCTGAAGTCTCCCCATTCTTTCCACGGTTGTGTTATCAGAAGAAGCGAGCACGCTTTATTTGAAAGATTTGTGGTGCTTGTTTCAGTTTGATTTTTAAATCTTTGGGAGTCCTGCGCATACATCTGGGTGCTGAGGGAATGAAATTGGAAATTATTGAGTGACTCAATATGTCTGTATTTCAATAGAAACTGATTGTACTCTGTTTGTTCCTTGATTAATATCCAGATCAGAATGTTATCTATCAGCTTTTGCGCTGTAATTTATATCCAGAGTAGTTTTTGACAAAATTATTATCTTTATCATCATTTTCAAAGGCATGTTATTTAGATATAAAGGTAAAGGTAAAGGTTCCCCTCGCACATACATGCTAGTCGTTGACGACTCCAGGGGGCAGTGCTCATCTCCGTTTCAAAGCCGAAGAGCCAGCGCTGTCCGAAGACATCTCTGTGGTCATGTGGCCGGCATGACTCAATGCCAAAGACGCACGGAATGCTGTTACCTTCCCACCAAGGTGGTCCCTATTTTTTCTACTTGCATTTTTATGTGCTTTTGAAACTGCTAGGTTGGCAGAAGCTGGGACAAGTAACGGGAGCTCACCCCATTACACGGCAGCACTAGGGATTCGAACCGCTGAGCTGCTGACCTTTCGATCGACAAGCTCAACGTCCTAGCCCCTGAGCCACCGCATCCCTATAGTATAGTAAATATATAGTAGATATAGGTATGTAAAGAAAAAGTAACAGCAGAGAAAGCAGTGGTGGTTTCCAGTCACCTTTGCTATTGATTTGCAACTGTGACCACACACATACAGCACTTCTGCGCATGCGCAGACAGTCCATGATGCCGCCGCCCCTACCGGTTTGCGGGAACAGGGATGAACTGGCAGAAACCAGTGATGGGATTCAGGCAGTTCGCACCATTCAGGAGAACCGGTTGTTAACTTTCTGAGCAGTTTGGTGAACTGGTTGTTTGAAGAAATCATTAGGGCAGAGAACCGGTTGTTAGATTGTTTGAATCCCACCAAATTGGTAGAAACCCACCACTGAGTGAAACCTATATAAAGTAACATAATAACAGAGTTGGAAGGGATCTTGGAGGTCTTCTAGTCCAACCCCCTGCCCAGGCAGGAAACCCTCCACCATTTCAGACAAATGGCTATCCAACATTTTCAACATCCCTTCCAACTCTACTATTCTGTGGATTAACAGAGACTGACTGGTCAAAAACTACCATATGGCTTTATGCCAGTGGTGGGATTCAAGTAATTTAACAACCGTCAACCCCCCAATTCCCCTCCTCCTCAGGGTAGAGATGGAGTGATGGTTAATGTACAGGGATTATTGAAGATGTATAAATATAAATAATGTAGGGTCGGGTCTGCCCAGTTACCATTTTAGAACGGTGGGGAGGGAGAAAAGAGTAGGAGGTAGGAAAGAGGAGAAGAGGAAGGAAGAGGGATAGAAGAGGGAGAAGGAAGGTGTAGGGTGGAGGGAGAGAGGATATAGATAAGAGAAGGAGAGGAAGGTCTGGAAAGTAAAAGAAGGTAGAAGAGGGAAGAGTGTTAAAAAGGGGGGTGGTGACTGGGCAAGCCCGACTAATTGTATATAACTGTACATTGGATGAGCTGTTTGATATGATTGTAAAAATAAAACTTTTTTATGAAAAAAAAAAGTAATTTAACAACCGGTTCTCTGCCCTAATGATTTTTTCAAACAACCAGTTTGCCAAACTGCTCAGAAAGTTAACAACCAGTTCTCCTGAAGTGGTGCGAACTGGCTGAATCCCATCACTGGTTTCTGCCTATAGAAGAACAAGAACTAAGAGCCTTCTAATTTTTAACATAGTGCCTTCAACTACCACACCAAGCTGGTTGTTACAGATCCCCGCCTGTATTATATTAATTTGGTGTGAGGTGAATGCAGAAATTTCAAAGTGTGGATTCGAAGCTCCAAATGAGATGAGGGTACACGAATGGTTCTGAATCCATGTGGATCAATCTGGTTGTTCATGCAGGTGGACGTGTTTGAAGAATCCAACCTGATCCAGTCACATCCAATTTAGCTACTCCGACCAAATTAATCTGAACACCGAAACCCAATTGGATTGATTTTCTGAACTGATTTCAAGGTTTGCGTTAAAGCAGACATGATTCGCACACCACCGGCTTCATAGTTCACAAATTATAAAGACCTTTCTTAGAGCAGTGCCTCGTTTTGATTGATGGATTATGTGCCACCAGATTGGTGTCAGCTCTTAGCAACCACAAAGATAGATTTTCTCCAGGGTGATCTATCTCCCACCAGGTCCTTCAGATCTTTCAACTGTACTCATATCTAGCGTAATTAAGTTCATCCACCTCACACTTGGTCATCTTGTTCTCTTCATTTTCTATTTTTTCAAATCTTACACAATTACAGAATAACAGAGTTGGAAGGGACCTTGGAGGTCTTCTACTCCAACCCCCCAGCTCAGGCAGAAAACCCTATACCATTTCAGAAAAATAACTATTCAATCTCTTCTTTAAAACTTCCTGTGTTGGAACATTCAAAACTTCTGGAGGCAAGCTGTTCCACTGGTTAATTGTTCGCGCTGTTAGGAAATTTCTCCTTAGTTCTAAATTGCTTCTCTCCTTGATTAGTTTCCACCCATTGCGTCTTGCTCTGCCTTCACTCTTCTTTGTGGCAGGGCCTTAGAAATATTATGAACTTTTCAAGAAAAAAAAAATCACTGTTTTTTGTATTTGTGTCCATCCCATTCATTCTTCCCTGTGGTTATCCTATTTACAACTGTAGCAATCCAATCTGCTACTTTTTTCCTACTAATAAAAAAATGCTACTTATGATAGCATCTCTATCTCTCTGTCCCTATCTCCATCTCTACCTATCTCTATGTGTGTATCTCTCTCTCTCTCTCTCTTCTCTCTCTCTCTTCTCCACTTTATGTATTCCTCTATCTCTATCTTTCTGTCTATCTATCTATCGTCTATCTATCTTTCTGTCTCTCTGTCTGTCTATCTATCATCCATCATAGATATCAACTCTCTATGTATTTCTCTCTATATCTATGTATCTATGTCTGTTTATCTTCATCACTATCAGATCTATCTCATCTCATCTCTATCATCTCTCTCTCTCTCCCTCCCTCCCTCTCTCTCTCTCATCTCTCATCTATCTATCCATCCACAAACACACACAATACATCTATCTATCTATCTATCTATCTATCTATCTATCTATCTATCTATCTATCTATCTATCATCTATCTATCTCCATCATAGCTATCAACTCTCTATCTTTATGTATTTCTCTCTATCGCTATCTATGTATCTATGTCTGTTTATCTCCATCATTATCGTATCTATCTATCTCATCTCATCTCTATCATTCCCCCCCCTCTCTCTCTCCCTCTCTCTCTCTCTCTCATCTATCATCTATCTATCCATCCACACATACACATAATACATCTATCTATCTATCTATCTATCTATCTATCTATCTATCTATCTATCTATCTATCTATCTATCTATCATCTATCTATCTCCGTCATAGCTATCAACTCTCTATCTTTATGTATTTCTCTCTATCGCTATCTATGTATCTGTTTGTCTATCTCCATCCCTATCGTATCTATCTATTTATCTCATCTCATCATCTTTCTCTCTCTTTCTCTCATCTCTCATCTATCTATCCATCCACACACACACAATACATAATCTATCTATCATCTATCTGCCTGCCTGCCTGCCTGCCTGCCTGCCTGCCTGCCTGCCTGCCTGCCTGCCTGCCTGCCTGCCTGCCTGCCTATCTATCTATCTATCTATCTATCTATCTATCTATCTATCATCTCTCTGTCTCTCTGTCTCTCTGTCTCTCTGTCTCTCTCTCTCTCTCTCTCTCTCTCTCTCTCTCTCTCTCTCTCTCTCTTTCTGCATGCATGTATATCATTAGTGTCTCTCCCATACAACCTAGGGAAGTGCTGAAAATATCCCAGGCAATGATTGGCAGAGGTGATGAACCCTGATTTTATTGAGAATTTTTTTTTGGCAGGACATTTATTGGCAAACCTCTCCAAAATAATCCCCTTCAAACCTGCCAGATGTGTTTTGAAGTGATGTGCTCCTGCCACGCGTGGCCAGGAAAATAATGAGTGATGCCTGCTGCCAATCAGAGTGAAGGAAATCCACTCCTTGCTGTCATTTTAAGCTATGGCTGAATGGCCACTTTTTTAAACAGTCCGCGGGAGGGGCCCGATTGCTTTCTGCAATATGTCATTCAACACAAATATATTTTCTTCCGATACCACTTCCAACTAAAGTTCCATCAGGTTTAAGAGACCTGGGAAGGGGAACTGACCTCCGTTGCCTAATCTTCTTCATACATATTGATGTGAATGGGAAAGAGGCACAGAGGCTCAAGTAGTTTAATGATGCTGGGCTCAGCTCCAGAGGTTCAAGTCCTAGCATGGCGTGTCGGGGTGAGCTCTCGTCACTCATCTCAGCTTCTGTCCACCTAACATGTTCTATGCAGGAAGATAAAACAGACATCACTTCGGCAGGGAGACGAGCTGGTGCTCTATGCAGGCAGTCAGATTCCTGCCCTCTGAACCTCTCTTGTTGCATCATCATCCACCAAGACAAATTCCTTGTGTGTCCAATCGCACTTGGCCAATAAAATTCTATTCTATTCTATTCTATTCTATTCTATTCTATTCTATTCTATTCTATTCTATTCTATTCTATTCTATTCTATTCTATTCTATTCTATTCTATTCTATACCAACCTGCCTTCCATTGAGGACCTGTATACTGCACGAATCAAGAAGAGGGCCGTGAAAATATTTACAGATCCCTCACATCCTGGACATAAACTGTTTCAACTACTACCCTCAAAACGACGCTATAGAGCACTGCACACCAGAACAACTAGACACAAGAACAGTTTTTTCCCGAAGGCCATCACTCTGCTAAACAAATAATTCTATCAACACTGTCAGACTATTTACTGAATCTGTACTACTATTAATCGTTTTATATTTCCCATCACCAATCTCTTTCCACTTATGACTGTATGACTATAACTTGTTGCTGGCAATCCTTATGATTTATATTGATATATTGACCATCAATTGTGTTGTAAATGTCGTACCTTGATGAACGTATCTTTTCTTTTATGTACACTGAGAGCATATTTATTATTTATTTATTTATTTATTATATTTGTATACCGCCCATCTCCCGAAAGACTCAGGGCGGTTCACAGCCAAAAAACAACAGAAAACATATAATACATATAAACAGCTAAAAGAATAGACAGTTAAATTCAATTGATGCCCTAAAACTTTTAAATACAAATTTAAAACCTCAATTAAACCCCTTTTTTAAAAATCCCAATTTAAAAACTACGTTCAAGCTAGTCCTGCTCTTCGAAACAGCAACGTCTTCAGCTCGCGGTGGAAGGACCTGAGATCGGGGAGTTGACGAAGCCCCAGAGGGAGCTCGTTCCAGAGGGTAGGGGCCCCCACAGAGAAGGCCCCCCCCTAGAGGTCGCCAGCCGACATTGTTTAGCTGACGGTATCCGGAGGAGGCCCTCTCTGTGAGAGCGCACTGGTCGGTGAGAGGTTAATGGTGGCAGTAGGCGGTCCCGTAAATATCCCGGCCCTAGGCCATGGAGTGCTTTAAAGGTGATAACAAGTACCTTGAAGTGAACCCGGAAGACCGGGAGCCAGTGCAGACTACGCAGGAGGGGTGTTACACGGGAGCCACAAGGTGCTCCTTCTATCACCCGCGCAGCCGCATTCTGGAACAGTTGGAGTCTCCGGGTACCCTTCAAGGGGAGCCCCATGTAGAGAGCATTACAGTAGTCCAGGCGGGATGTAACAAGGGCATGAGCGACCGTGCATAAGGAAGCCCGATCCAGAAAGGGGCGTAACTGGCGTATCAGGCGAACCTGATGAAAAGCTCCCCTGGTGACAGCTATCATATGATCTTCTAAAGACAGCCGTGCATCCAGGAGGACGCCCAGATTACGAGCCCTTTCCGTGGGGGCCAATAGTTCGCCCCCAATGGTCAGTGATGGAATTAGCTGACTGTACCGGGCCGCCGGCATCCACAACCACTCGGTCTTGGTGGGATTTAGTCTGAGTCTGTTCCTCCCCATCCAAACCTGTACGGCCCCCAGGCACTGGGACATCACTTCAACAGCCTCGTTGGGGTGCTTAGGGGTGGAAATATAGAGCTGGGTATCATCAGCGTATAGATGACAACTCACCCCAAAACCATGGATGATCTCACCCAGCGGCTTCATATAGATGTTGAACAGAAGAGGCGAGAGAACCGACCCTTGCGGCACCCCACATAAGAGGCGCCTTGGGGTCGATCTCTGTCCCCCCGTCAACACCGTCTGCGACCGGTCGGAGAGGTAGGAGGAGAACCACCGATGAACAGTGCCCCTCACTCCAAGTCCCTCGAGTCGGCGCAGCAGGATACCATGATCGATGGTATCAAAAGCCGCTGAGAGATCTAATAGGACCAAGACAGAGGAACAACCTCTGTCCCGAGCCCTCAAGAGATCATCAACTAGGGCGACCAAGGCTGTTTCCGTGCTGTGACCAGGCCGGAAACCGGACTGGAATGGATCAAGATAGACAGTTTCATCCAGGTACTGGGGCAATTGTCGTGCAACCACACTCTCGACAACCTTTGCCACAAAGCGAAGGTTGGAGACCGGACGATAATTTGCTAAACTAGCTGGGTCAAGGGAAGGCTTCTTGAGGAGGGGCCTCACCACCGTCTCTTTCAAGGCGGCAGGGAAAACACCCTCCATCAAAGAAGCGTTCACAATTTTCTGGAGCCAGCCTCGTGTCACCTCCCGGGTGGCCAAAACCAACCAGGAGGGACACGGGTCCAATAAACATGTGGTCACATTCAATCTCCCCATTAACCTGTCCATGTCTTCAGGAGCCACAGGATCAAACTCATCCCAGATAATAACATCAAGACTTGCCTCCCCCACCCCGTCTGGATCCACCCAGTCTGTGTCCAACCCTTCCCGAATTTGAGCGATTTTATCAAACAGATATTGTCCAAATTCCTCAGCTCGACCCTTTAAGGGATCCTCTACCGCTCTCTGATGGAGGAGCGAGCGGGTCACCCTAAACAGGGTGGCTGGGCGGTTATCTGCTGATGCAATGAGGTTGGAAAAATACTCCCGTTTTGCCAGCCTCATCACCACTAGATAGGTCTGAATTTGAGACCTAACTAGTGTCCGGTCAGATTCGGAGCGGCTGGCTCTCCAGATACTCTCTAGGCGTCTTTTCCGGCGCTTCATTTCCCTCAGCCCCTCGGAGTACCAAGGGTACCATATGCACCAAGACAAATTCCTTGTGTGTCCAATCACACTTGGCCAATAAAATTCTATTCTATTCTATTCTATTCTATTCTATTCTATTCTATTCTATTCTATTCTATTCTATTCTATTCTATTCTATTCTATTCTATTCATTGCAGGGGTGAAATGTAAAATTTGTTACTACTGGTTCTGTGGGCATGGCTTGGTGGGGGGTAATTATTATTATTATTATTATTATTATTTACATTTATACCCCGCCCTTCTCCAAAGACTCAGGGCGGCTTACACTATGTTAAGCAATAGTCTTCATCCTATTTGTATATTATATACAAAGTCAACTTATTAATGTGACTGGGTGGGTGTGGCCAACTTTTTTTTTTTTTTACTTTTAAAAGCATTTTTTATACAACCTGTTCGGCTGAAGAGGTTGTAAAAAAATGCTTTTAAAAGGAGCCTCTGGTGATCCCAGCTGAGTTGCCTGATTGTCAGAGGCTTTTTTCTCTTTTAAAGGCAAAATAAAATGCTTTTAAAAGAAAAGAAAAGCCAAAGAGGTTGTAAAAAAATGTTTTTAAAAGCGTCTGATGATCCCAGCTGAGCCACGCGATCATCGGAGGCTTATTTTTTTTTAAAGCATTTTTATACAACCTGTTCGGCTGAAGAGGTTGTAAAAAATCTTTTAAAAACGAGCCTCTGGTGATCCCAGCTGAGTTGCCTGATTGTCAGAGGCTTTTTTCTCTTTTAAAGGCAAAATAAAATGCTTTTAAAAGAAAAGAAAAGCCAAAGAGGTTGTAAAAAAATGTTTTTAAAAGCGTCTGATGATCCCAGCTGAGCCACGCGATCATCGGAGGCTTTTTTTTTTTTTTTGCTTTTAAAAGCATTTTTTCAGCCGAAGAAAAAATGCTTTTAAAAGTAAAAAGAAAACACCTCTGATGATCAAGCAGCTCAGCTGGGCATGGTGGGGGGGGGGACAGGGATTTTTGCTACCAGTTCTCCAAACCACCCACTGCCATCGCTGCCGGATCAGATCAGGAGCATTTCACCTCTGATCCATTGGCAAGATGGCTTCAGGGAGGGAAGGGGCCTTGGATGACATTGCAGGAATGATCACTCGCCTTTCTTTCTGGTGTGAAGCCAGCTCACCCTCTTGTGGTGCACCATGGGAAGTGTGCAAGCATTTCCTACAACCGAGAGGGTACCTTGGCAGCCAAACTACTACTCTGCAATAGCATTGTGTCAGTGGTGAAATCTGAACCAGTTTGCTACCAGTTTGCTGGCTGTAGATGCATGCTGTGCGCCAAGCACATTGTTGTGCCTCGTCCTCCCTCCTCTCCTCAGCCAGGCCCCTCCCATCTCCACCTGGGCCTGTTATCAGACTCCAAATCTGATAATGAAGATGAATGGCCTGTCATGCCTCCAGCCCCCGGCCCTGGCCCCATGCCCGGACAGGATGTCAGGAGTGAACAGACAAGCCCAATAAACTTCACTCCTACAGCGTGTGAGTAGGAAGCCTGCCACGTGCTGAAATTACTGACAGCAGATCCATCTGAAGAGAATTCACAGTGGGAGGATCCTCGCTTCCGGAGACCTGAGAGGCGACGCCAGCAGAAGGAAGGGAGGGGCAGGCCTGGATAAGTGCTGAGTCATGGAGCCACACGCCATGGCCTATATAAAGGATCTGCTTTTTGGCATTCCTTGAGTCAGGCAAAGTCTCATCTGGTTGCTGAAGTCACACCTTGGATTCCTGTCTGCCCTGAGAACTCTGACAGGAATTTGGCAAAGCTGCAGAGGCTTCATGGCCACGCTTGATACAGACTTCCCAGACCCGTCCGTCAGAGGAGGAGTGGGACACGACAATTCCCCACGCACATATGGGCTAGTCATTCCTGACTCTAGGTGGCGGTGCTCATCTTTGTTTCAAAGCTGAAGAGCCAGCGCTGACTGAAGATGTCTCCGTGGTCATGTGGCCAGCATGACTAAATGCCAAAGGTGCATGGAGCGCTGTTACCTTCCCACCAAAGGTGGTCCCTATTTTTCTACTTGCATTTTTTATGTGCTTTCGAACTGCTAGGTTCACAGAAGCTGGGACAAGTAACGGGAGCTCACCCTGTTCCGCGGCAGCACTCGGGATTCGAACCACTGAACTGCCAACCTTTCGATCGACAAGCTCAGCATCTTAGCCACTGAGCTACCACCTCCCTCATTGTACGGCATACATTCTAGCTTTTCTGCAGTTTATTCTGAGTGCATTCTACAGGGGCAGAAACTTAACATCGATGTCTGCACTCCATTCCTTGTTTTGTAGCAGAAAAATTTCTTTACAGAACCAGGGGGGAACAAAAGTTGATTAAACCTTGTTGTATTCCAATTTTCGTAAATGTTGTAAATTTCCACGTTTGAACACAACAATGTCTTATTAGCCATAGACTAATCTGCAGTAACCAGATTCCTGTATGGAAAGATTATTGTTATTATTTTTCTTCATTGTTGGAACCGAGATCACATGGCTCACTTCTGTATGATAACTTTGGCTAGTCTGTTAAACGTGCAAGTTGCCAATTCAAATATCTAATAGTTCTGGGCGCTGTGTTTGTATAAAGATAGAAGGCTGGTGTGTGTGTATGGTGTGTGTGTGTGTGTGTGATACAAAATTGATTTATCATCAAGGAAACAAAAACTGTTGTTCTTACTTTTGGCTTTCCCTTTGCAACCCTTCCGTTGATTTCTTTTTTTAAATTGCTGAGCGGAATCAAAAGGAGTAGACGAGCATTAAATTAAAATTAACCTCTTACTGATTTTCCCAGTGGGCAAAAGGTTTTTTAAAAAACCAATATTTTAGCAGGAACGTATTTTGCATACATTTCTGTTCTCCCCCCCTCCAAATAATTGTCAACCTCTAATCCTATATATGTGCGTATAGGCAAGGCTATGGTTTTCCCAGTTGCAATGTATGGCTGTGAAGGTTGGACCATAAGAAAGGCTGAGCGCCAAAGAATCGAGGCCTTTGAACTCTGGTGCTGGAAAAGACTCCTGCGAGTCCCTTGGACTGCAAGGCGAACAAATCGGTCAGTTCTAGAAGAGATCAACCCTGACTGCTCTTTAGAAGGCCGGATCCTGAAGATGAAACTCAAACACTTTGGCCACCTAATGAGAAGGAAGGAGAAGAGCCTAATGCTGGGAAAGATTGAGGGCAAAAGAAGAAGGGGATGACAGAGAACGTGGTGGCTGGATGGAGTCACTGAAGCAGTCGGCGTGAGCTTAAATGGACTCCAGAGGATGGTAGAGGACAAGAAGGCCTGGAGGAACGTTGTCCATGGGGTTGTGATGGGTCGGACACGACTTAGCAACTAACAACAACAAAAATCCTATCAAAGTAAGCACAGGTAGCCTTCAACTTACAACAGTTCAGTGTGATGTGAAGCGTGCTTTCATGCTGACAAATTAAAGGAAGATCCCCATGGAAGGCAATCTGAGCTCTTGAAGGCAAAGCTGGTTGTGAATCTAACTGATAAACAGAAGATTCAGCTTTTACTGTATTTAGAGAGCTCCTTTGATCTCAAATAATTTCTTTATTCTTTGCAGGGTAGACAAATACATGTACAGAACAGTTCTATTCATTGGTGACTGAAATTGATTGATTGGGTTTTGTTTTGGGTGAATATTATTTATTGATGTGTTTATTTTAAAATACAACCAATAAAATAAATAACTACATTAAAGAAGAAGAAAATGAGGAAGGCCCGTGGCTAGAAAATAAAACATCAGCAAATAAGCAGAATTTACAACTATCATAAAGTTTAGAAGTCATCATTTCATTATTTCCTAACTGGATATATTAAAAGGAAACCATGGCATCATTTCGAGAAATAACTGCAAATCACTACCCAACTCTTCAACACTTATATTTATATTGATGTAAATATTGCTATTTATCATGTTGTAAAATAGCTGTGCATGACCTTATAAAAAAGAAAATAAACAAATATTTTTTTAAAAAAATCAGTAAAAACAAGATTAAGTTCTAAATTCTCTTTGGTTGTGCCCACCAGGTGATCATACTATTTTTTTTCCCTAAATATTTCCTAAAAATTGTTTCTGGTTACTAGTTTTACTTCACATATTCAACCACTTAAAAACTACATATCTGAGTTCACCTAGTTGTGAGACAGGAAATCCATTCTTGCTTAAAATTGAATGCATTTCAATTCAAACCCAACTCAGACAATGGACAAACATGCAACAGCATCTCTTTCTCTTTCTCTTTCTCTCTCTTTCTCTTTTTCTCTTTCTCATAATAATGATGATGATGATGATGATGATGATGATGATGATGATGATGATGATGATAACAACAACAACAACAACAACAACAACAATAACAACAACAGAGTTGGAAGGGACCTTGGAGGCCTTCTAGTCCAACCCCCTGCTCAGGCAGGAAATCCTACACCATTTCAGACAAATGGTTATCTAACATCTTCTTAAAAATTTCCAGTGTTGGAGCATTCACAACTTCTGCAGGCAAGTTGTTCCATTTATTAATTGTTCTAACTGTCTCCTTAGTTCTAAATTGCTTCTCTCCGTGATTAGTTTCCATCCATTGCTTCTTGTCCTGCCTTCAGGTGCTTTGGAGAATAGCTTGACTCCCTCTTCTTTGTGGCAGCCCCTGAGATATTGGAACACTGCTATCATGTCTCCCCTAGTCCTTCTTTTCGTTAAACTAGACATACCCAGTGCCTGCAACCGTTCTTCATATGTTTTAGCCTCCAGTCCCCTAATGTTCTTTGTTGCTTTTTTCTGCACTCTTTCCAGAGTCTCAACATCTTTTAGGACAACAGCTGGTTGGTAAATGGTTGCTGACAAATTAATAATAGATAAACAGTTTCCAGAATATTTAGCTTCACTATAGAGGTTTTCCAGGAGCAGCCTTTCTTTAGAACTGCATATATCTCGCCCAAGACAGCTACATTATGGAGCCAAAGAAACTACATCTAAATTCATGAGGTGATAAAATGTAACTAGCTCAAGGCTTACATACACACACACACACACACACTTCCACACTATCACACCCCCTTGATTTACAAATGTTCCATCGCCTCCCCAATGGCCCCTGAATTACTGGCATTTCTTGAAATTATGACACAATAAAACATACTTTAAAAGACAAACCCATCACTTGCTTCGTCTTTAAAAAATGACTTGGAAATTTTTAAGAAGGTAATTGATGGAGACTTGAATTCATAGGCCATCAAAGACCTAAAGTCTTTTAAAAAGTAAGGTTCTACAGTTAGGCAAGAAAAACGAAACACACAGGTATAGTATAAGTGGTACCTGGCTCAACAGTAGTAACTGCGAGAGGTATCTTACCATTTAAATATGAGCCAGCCGTGTGCAGCAGCTGCCAAAAAAGCCAACACAGTTCTAGGCTGCATAAACAGAGGGATAGAATCAAGATCACGTGACGTGTTAATACCACTTTATAATGCCTTGGTAAGGTCACCCTTGGAATATTGCATCCAGTTTTGGTTGCCACGATGTAAAAAAGATGTGGAGACTCTAGAAAGAGTGCAGAGAAGAGCAACAAAGATGATTAGGGGACTGGAGGCTAAAACATATAAATAATGGTTGCTGGAATTGGGCATGGCTGGTTTAATTACAAGAAGGACTAAAGGTGACAGCACAGCACTCTTCCAATATCTCAGGGGCTGCCACAAAGAAGAGGGAGTAAAGCTATTCTCCAAAGCACCCAAAGGCAGGACAAGAAGCAAAGGATAAAACTAATCAAGGAGAGAAGCAACTTAGAACTAAGGAGAAATTTCCTGAGAGTGAGAACAATGAATCAGTGGAACAACTTGCCTCCAGTGCACCAACATTGGAAGTTTTTAAGAAGAGACTGGAGAGACATTTGTCTGAAATGGCATGGGTTTTCCTGCCTGAGCCAGACTAGTAGACCTCCAAGGTCCCTTCCATCTCTGTTATTCTGAAACGAGAGATATTTGAAGTTGCTAGTAGTAGATTTAGTACATTATTTTTGTTCCACAGCTTCATAATTAATTGGGGTCCTTTCCCAGGAAACACAAACTCCAGCTCATGAGAAGTAATTTGTTCCTCTTTTCAGTAGCGTTAATAGATCATGCTTGGAATAGTGGTGACCAGTTCAAAAAGGACAGTGACAAATTGGAGCAAGTTCCGAGGAAGTCTACTGAGATGGGTGAAAGGTCTGAAAAGCAAAGCCTATGAGAAATAGTCAAATAATTTGGATTTCTCATAAGAGAAATGGATTGTGGGGACATCTTTAGCAATCTGGATGCACGATGGGGTTGTCGCCATAACCAATGATTAGAATAGAATAGAATAGATTTTTTTATTGGCCAAGTGTGATTGGACACACAAGGAATTTGTCTTGGTGCATCTGCTCTCAGTGTACATAAAAGAAAAGATACGTTCATCAAGGTACAACATTTACAACACAAATGATGGTCAATATATCAATATAAATCATAAGGACTGCCAGCAACAAAGTTACAGTCATACAGTCGTAAGTGGAAAGAGATTGGTGATGGGAACGATGAGAAGATTAATAGTAGTGCAGATTCAGTAAATAGTTTGATAGTGTTGAGGGAATTATTTGTTTAGCAGAATGATGGCCTTCGGGGAAAAACTTTTCTTGTGTCTAGTTGTTTTGGTGTGCAGTGCTCTGTAGCGTCGTTTTGAGGGTAGGAGTTGAAACAGTTTATGTCCTGGATGTGAGGGATCTGTAAATATTTTCATGGCCCTCTTCTTGATTCATGCAGTATACAGGTCCTCAATGGAAGGCAGGTTGGTAGCAATTATTTTTTCTGCAGGACAAGGAAGCGAAAGAAACTATGGGTGCAATATATTTTACTATAAAATAAATATTTTACTAGAAGAGTTCTTCACTCCTCCGAAAACAACAAAATACCTTATACTACCAGGCTTGAAATCCTGGGATTAGAAAACTTACAACTCCGTCGACTTCGACATGACCTGTGTTTAACACACAAAACCATCTATTGCAATATCCTTCCTGTAAATGACTACTTCCGCTTCAATCGCAATATTACAAGAGCAAAAAAATAGACTCAAGCTTAATGTCAACCGCTTCAAACTTGGCCAATAAAAATTCTATTCTATTCTATTCTAGAATACTGCATCCACTTTTGGTCACCACACTATAAAAAAGATGTTGAGACTCTAGAAAGAGTGCCGAGAAGAGCAACCAGGATGATTAGGGGACTAGAGGTTAAAACAGATGGGGAATGAGTTACAGGAACTGGGCATGGCTAGTCCAGTGAAGAGAAGGATCAGGGGAGACAAGATAGCATTCTTTCAATATTTGAGGGGCTGTCACAGAGAGGAAGGGGTCAAGCTATTTTCCAAGGCACTTGAAGGCCGGACAAGGAATAATGGATGGAAACTGATCAAGGAGAGATTCAACCTGGAAATAAGGACAAATTTTCTGACAATGAGAGCCATCAACCGATGGAACAGAAGTTGCCTTTGGAAGTTATGGGAGTTTCATCACTTGAGACTTTCAAGAAGAGACTGGACTGCCATTTGTCAGAAATGGTGTAGGGTCTCCTGCTAGGGTGGGGGGTTGGACTAGATGACCTACAAGTTCCTTTCAACTCTGTTTATTTATTTATTTATTAATCATACTTTTATACCGCACCATCTCCCGTAGGACTCAGGGCGGTTCACCGGCATATTAAAAGACAATATAATAAATAAGCATTAAAAACCCAATTTAAACTAAATATTATCAAAGCCAAATCACTAAAAACGGTAAAAACCGATTAAAAACCCCATTAAAATTTAGCTAAAACATTTTATTCTTAGGCTAGTCCAGCGCGCTGAAATAATAGAGTCTTCAGTTCACGTCTGAAGGTCCGGAGGTCGGGGAGTTGTCATAATCCCGGAGGAAGCTCGTTCCACAGGGCTGGTGCCACCACAGAGAAGGCCCTCCCCCTGGGGGTCGCCAACCTACATTGTTTGGTCGACGGCACCCTGAGGAGGCCCACTCTGTGGGAGCACACGAGTCGTTGGGAGGCAATCGGCGGCAGAAGGCGGTTTCGAAGGTATCCCGGTCCTAAGCCATGGAGCGCTTTAAAGATGGTAACCAAAACCTTGAATTGCACCCGGAAGGCTACTGGTAGCCAGTGTAGACTGCGCAGGATGGATGTTATATGGGAGCAACGCGGTGCTCCCTCTAATCTGTTACAGTTAATCTGTAATCAACCTATTTAATATGGAAAGAAAACAGGGGGGGAAAATCCCGTGCTGGATTGGTCAACTCCTAGGTCAGCAAAGACCATTTCAGATGGTCAGAATTCTTGGACATCTATTGACAAGAGCACAACGGAACTCAGGAGTTAAGACTGGACAACCAGATTCTACTCCTTTAGGATTAAGAACAACAACCATCGACAAGACAAAATTATGCTGTGTTGGAAAAATGGCAGCATTATGGCCTGCTATTTTAAATTGGACCCAACAAAGGGCCTCTGGTGGCTCAACAGACTAAGCAGTCTGTTATTAACACAGCTGCTTGCAATTACTGCAAGTACAAATCCCACCAGGCCCAAGGTTGACTCAGCCTTCCATCCTTTATAAGGTAGGTAAAATGAGGACCCAGATTGTTGGAGGGCAATAAAAAGTTGACTTTGTATATAATACACAAATGGATGAAGACTATTGTTTAACACAGTGTAAGCCGCCCTGAGTCTTCAGAGAAGGGTGGGATATAAATTAAAAAAAAAAAAGCAGGGCTACTTAACGCAAGTGTTTGAACTGTGGAAAAGAATTTATTCAGACTCCACTCACTGAAGAAATTGATTAGCACATCAAAGGAGATGCACTACCAGAAATAAAATATTCAGGGATCTGGAACTGGAAGAGATTCAGGAAAACGTGTGAAAATGGAAGACCCTTCCAAAACAATAGTAGAACAAAAACTCACATTGTAATGATTGGAAATATAGAGTGAATCCAGCTGTTCAGGCAGAATAATATCTTGGTCTTGGTTTTCTAAACTGTGTAATAGGGGTTGTAATTGATCGTATTCCTAAATGGTATCAGGGATTTCGTAACATTACAATGAAATCCAATCTCGTAAAATTTCAAGGGAATGAATTTTTCTCTGAATTTCCATCCATTAGGGGGCTTGGAATAAATTTGACATATTTGCTATATGGGCTTAACTCTTTCGAAAAGGGAAATTAAAATAACTGAAGTTAGATGACATTAAAGGCAGCTATAAACAGCTGTGCCATGCCTACCTAATGGAGGCTTTGAAACATCAAAGAGCAACATCTTCAAATGAAAAGCTATATTTGAAAGATGCACACTCACTCTCTCTCTCTCTCTCTCTCTCTCTCTCTCTCTCTCTCTCTCTCTCTCTCTCTCACACACACACACACACACACACACACACACACACTAACAAAGCTTTTTCTGACTGGAGAATCAATGGATCAATGGATCTTCTGAAAACTCAACTTCCCCCAATACTTGGGGACACTTACATGCTATTTATTGACTGTCAACTTCAGTAGTTGGACTTCATGAAAAGTATAGAGGAGGAGGAAGAGGGGAAAACTGAAGAAGTCATAGTGATAAATATTTATTCAATATGGTACACCAGGGGTGTCATACTCAAGGCCCAGGGTGTTGTTGTCCGACAGCAGCCTGCAGAGCTGGCAGCGGAGTCAGACAGTGAGGAGGCTGGGGTTGGACAATGGGCCAGTCCTGGAGTTAGGGGAAGGCCCGGATGAGGGCTCTGCGTCAGAGGCAGAGATGGGGCCAGGGCCATCTGAGAGCGATGCGCGGACTCTGGAGTCTCCAGAGACAGACAGCAGAGAGGCAGAGGAACAGGAGGACCCTGTTCCTAGTGCACACATGTGAAGAGCTGCCAGAAGGCAAGAGCAGCTAAAGGATGACTCAGGAGTAAGGCCAGGAGATGATTGGTCCCTCCCATAAGGCTTAAAAGAGCAGCAACGGCTCTTGGGTTCTTTGTAGGAAAGCAATGTTGCTACAATTATTTCTTGTCTCCTTTTCTGAACTTCATGGGGTTCTTGCCAAGAAAAGCCTTTGGCAGGGTGCCAAAGAAGATAAAGGTTTGTGATAAGATGGAAGGACTTTTTCTGAAGGACTTTGTTTTGGATTTAATTTGGACTGAGCCTGAGAATGAAGTAATTCTCAACTGTTCTAATAAAGTACGTTTGCTTAGGACTGATTGTGTCTGGTAATAACTATTTGGGCCTAGGTCACAACACAGGGCATGGATTCAGCCCATGGGGTGTTTAGATATGGCCTGTGGGGCTGCCCTGGAAACAGCGAAGGACTGGCCTGCAGTGCCTCTGCCAGGGAAAATGGAGCTTGGGTGGGCTGCCTGTGGCCCTCCCAAGCTCTGTTTTTGCTGGCAGAAGGTTGCAGGAGGCTGTCGCAGCTGAAACGGAGCTTGAAAGCCCGTTTTCACTGGCACAGGGCTTGGGTCACCACCTGCACCCCTGCCATGAGTGACGTTGAGATGGCCACACCCACCCTGGCCACACCCACCCCAGCCCCCCAGGGTCAAACACAACTCTGATGCGGCCCTCAATGAAATAGAATGGACACCCCTGTGGTACATAGTCCAAAAAACCTAAAATGTTGTTTAATTAAATTATGGCATAGGACCGGGTTACTTACGGGACCGTCTACTGGTGCCAGTAGCCTCCCATCGACCTGTATGCTCCCACAGGGAGGGCCTCCTCAGGGTGCCGTCGGCCAAACAATGTTGGCTGGCAACCCCCAGGGGGAGGGCCTTCTCTGTGGGGGCTCCGGCCCTCTGGAATGAGCTGCCTCCGGGGCTTCGTCAACTCCCCGACCTCCGGACCTTTCGCCGCGAGCTGAAGACGCTTTTGTTTCATCACGCAGGGCTAGCTTAAATGTAGTTTTAAATGGGGTTTTTATTCTTATTTTAGTTTTTATGCCATATATTGAATAAATTTTTATACTGTTTGTCGTGTCCCACTCCTCCGCTGATGGCCGGGTCAGGGAAATCCGAATCAGGCGTGCCTCTGCAGTTCTGCCAAAGTCCTAGCAAAGTCCTCAGGGCAGGCAGGAGACCAGAAAGTGACTTCAGCAAGATATGTTTAGACTTTGCCTGACTCAGAGAGGACCTCAGAAAGGACCTCAGAAAGCAGGTCCTTTATATAGGCCATGGGGTGGCTCCATGACTCAGCACTTATCCAGGCCTGCCCCTCCCTTCCTTCTGTTGTCTCCATCTATCAAGTCTTCTGACGCGAGGGTCACTCTAGTCTGCAGCTGTTGGCAATTGACCTCCCTTAGGCTCACATGCTGTGGAGGAGGGGGAGGGGTCTAGTTGCTCCGTTTGCCTGGGCATGGAGCCAGAGCTGGGGGCTGGAGATACTTCCTCCTCTTCAGCCTGTCTGGGCATGGAGCCAGGGCTGGGGCCGGGAGGCATACTAGGACATTCCTCCGTGTTCGGAAGCAGATAAGAAGGCCCCGGCTGTGGTGAGATCGGACGAGACACAACACTGTTCTTAATCTGTATTATATGCATTTTATTGGCTGTGAACCGCCCTGAGTCCTTCGGGAGAAGGGTGGTATACAAATCGAATAAATAAATAAATAAATAAATAATAAATTAAATCAGCAAAATAAAGGAGAAGGAGGGGGGGAGGGGGAGGATGTATTTAGAAGAAGAAACTTGCAAGAAATAAGTTTCATTCATTTCAGCACACATCTAGCCGATCCAAAGAGGTAAGCTTTGTTGGAAGAAAAATGTGGTCTGGTTCCAAGCTGGGAGAAAGATGCTGGAAATGAAATGGAGGCAGGCTGCAACAAAGGAAGTCTCTGTTTATCTGGTTGCTAGAAACTAGTGACAGCAGCATGTTTCTGGAATGGCTGACAAAACGGGACTGAGAGTAGGTGGGCTTTTATACATTATTTGGGGCTTTGTGGTTGAGATGCCCGTCCCTCTGCAAGAATATGTCTTTCAATATTTTAATGATTGTTGCGAGATTCCAATGGGATCATGTAGGATCCATGGCTGGCTCTACAGGCAAAAGGGGAAATGCAAATCCTAGGTGTTTGTCTGAGTTAATCTTGCCAGCTTTGGCTTGCCTAATTGTGTTGCTTATTTGGAGTCTCTTTGCTTATGAATAGATTGGCTCAATCTTTTTGAATGGATATAAAACCTCCATTCCTAAATACCAGCCTCTTCAAGCTTATTCTTGAGGTTGTTTTTCTATGGCAGGAAAACTGGAGCTGCTTTTGCCTTTGTTAAGATTTTTCTCCTCTTTTAGGAGAAATATTCTATCCTGCCTTTTTTTAATATTAAGAATAAAGAATATTTTAATCTGGGCAGGGAGGCTTCCCATAGCATTTTAGTACAGCAAAAACCATCTACCCATCACCACAAAAGCATAGTTGTTATCTGTTTTCTCTTTCAAATTGATCGAAAGTTCTTTGATTTATTGCTTTTCTTTTCTACCATGTTTTCCCAAAAATAAGAACCAGCCAGAAAATAAACCCTAGCATGATTTTTAGGATGCTCGTAATATAAGCCCTACCCCCAAAATAAGGCCCAGTTAAGATTGTCAGCCAGATGGACACATTTTAATACCATCTTTTCCCAAAAATAAGACCTAACTGGAAAATAAGTCCTAATGCATCTTTTGGAACAAAAATTAATACAAGACCCAGTCTTATTTTGGAGGAAACACAGTACCGGGACTAGTCACTAAAGATAGCCAATAGTTTTTAAAAACTAACAGAATAAAAATATGGTGATGATGATGATGAATTCAGCAAGGCTTATGCTTGACCTGAGATGATAGGAGGAGGAGGAGGAGGAAGAGGAGGAGGAGGAGAGAAAAAGTATAAAAAGAACAAAGCAAGGAGGAGGAAGAGGAGGAGGAGGAGGAGGAGGAGGAGGAGGAGAGGAAGAAGAAGAAGAGGAGGAGGAGGAAGAGGGGAGGAGGAGGAAGAAGAAGAAGAGGAGGAGGAGGAGGAGGAGGAGGAGGAGGAGGAGGGCGGAAAGAAGAAGGAGGAGGAGGAAGAGGAGGAGGAGGAGGAGGAGGAGGAGGAGGAGGAGGAGGAAGGAGGAGGAAGGAGGAGGAGGAGGAGGAGGAGGAGGAGGAGGAGGAAGAAGAAGAAGAAGAAGAAGAAGAAGAAGAAGAAGAAGAAGAAGAAGAAGAAGAAGAAGAAGAAGAAGAAGAAGAAGAAGAGGAGGAGGAGGAGGAGGAGGAGGAGGAGGAGGAGGAGGAGGAGGAGGAGGAGGAGGAAGAGGGGAAGGAGGAGGAGAAGAAGAAGAAGAGGAGGAGGAGGAGGTGGAGGACGGGAAGAAGAAGAAGAAGAAGAAGAAGAAGAAGAAGAAGAAGAAGAAGAAGAAGAAGAAGAAGAAGAAGAAGAAGAAGAAGAAGAAGAAGAAGAAGAAGAAGAAGAAGAAGAATTAAGAAAGGCTCATACTTGAACCAAAAGAGGCTACACTTCAACAACCAACAGATTGAGCTACAAATCAGGAAGTCCCTGAGTTTTCAGCTCAACTCTGCTTTGCTTTAAGTAAGTCCCTGACTCTAAGCCAAACTCACTTTTCATCTGTAATATGGTGGCTAATCACAGTGTCGTAAAATCATTAGGTGCTGCATGGCTTATAATTTAATAAATCACTTTGAAGATCTGGAAGCCCTGGCCAACATTTAAGTGCAGCAGTTTAAAAATTAAGAAGTATTTTGGACCTTTATTTGGACCTTTTTTCCCCCCTACAGATTTTAGCTAAGTGTCCTTCAGACATCAGTGCCTCCAAGTCAGAAATCTAGATGAGTTGAGTCCTAAAGGAGGGAAAATGTTCCTATATCAAAGGTGGAGAACTGATTCAATCTAAGGACCAGATGGAGCTCTGAGGTTTTTGGGGACGGTGAAAGAGGATGCATTATTTATTTATTTATTTGTCACAACAGTATATACAAGCATAAGCATGAAAGTAACCATATAATATATAAGCATATATATATATAAGCATAAGCATGCAATAACTACATCAATTGGATATAATGAAAGGAAACAATAGGACAGGAACGGTAGGCACGTTTGTGCTCTTATGCACACCCCTTACGGACCTCTTAGGAATGGGGTGAGGTCAATAGTAGACAGTTTTTGGTTAAAACTTTGGGGATTTTGAGAAGAGACCACAGAGTCAGGTAGTGTGTTCCAAGCACTAATAACTCTGTTACTGAAGTCATATTTTCTGCAATCAAGATTGAAGCGGTTAACATTAAGTTTAAATCTATTGTTTGGTCTTGTATTGTTGTGATTGAAGCTGAAGTAGTCTTTAACAGGAAGGACATTGCAATAGATGATTCTAAACACAGGTTAAAAACAGGTCTTGCCGAAGGCGGTGGATTATGTCAATTTAGGTCTTAAGGGAAGGAAGTTATGGCTGCTCCATCAACTTGAGTTTGTCCTTTCAAGAAGAGTTAAAAAACAAGGAGACTGATATGCATTGTATAATAAGATGAAATTAACCATAATTTTTGGAGTATAAGATGCACCGGAGTATAAGACGCACCTTAGTTTTTGGGGAGGAAAATAAGAAAAAAGCTGATTGGCGGGTGGATCGGCCTCCCGGAATATCCCCAATCAGCTGTTCCCAGAGGTGAATTTTAGCAACAGGTTCCTTGATTGGGAGCTCTGTGCCTTGCCTTTTTTTTTTTTTTTTTTGCTTTTTTCTGTTTCAGAAAAAACTTTTTTTCTGCTTCTGAAAGTCTCTGAAACAGCTTCAGGAAAAAAGCCTCTGAAGCTCTGTTTGGAGGCTTTTTTTCTGAAGCTCTGTTTCTGAGGCTTTTTTTTCTGAAGCTCTGTTTGGGAGCTTCTTTTCTGAAGCTTCATTCCTGATGCTTTTTTTCAGCCTCTGAAACCTCCATTTGAGAAGCTGAACGGGGCTACATTCGGAGTATAAGATGCACCCAGATTTTCACCCTCTTTTTTGGGGAAAAATGGTGTGTCTTATACTCTGAAAAATATGGTAGGCTCTGTCTAGTTTTGACTACTTGCAATCTGAGAGTGAGATGAACTGGTAGAAACGCTTGATGAACCAGGACTGTAAGATGTGAGATGGTGGTAGGATTTTTGTTCCTGCAGTATGACACGGACCAGGTTAGTTAGACAAATAGGTCCACAGATGCTACAGTGGCCCCCAAGCCACAGTCTATGAGTTCAACTGAACACCACACACCCAACCAGAAACTGCACATCCAATCCATGCGATCAGTTTATAATTCAATGTGTTGCGCAGCCACCGAAAATAGGGCTAAATGACTGTAGGGGAAAAGATGGCAGAAAAGATGACAGTGGAGTGAAAAGGGGGATTAGCCTAGAATCGTTATGTAGCCACAAGAAACCTACATCCAATCCTCTTTGAGTGTTGCTGATCTTTATCTAAGTCTTAGCCAGTGCCAAGCATTCATTGAGAAGATTCCTGCACATAGCCTGGTTGCAATAATTCAGTTTAATTGAACCTTCATGCATGAACTAAGTTTTTTGCACCTGACAATGGCGAAAAGAGCTTTGGTAGCTCAGCGGTTAGAATGCAGTACTGCATACAAACTCTGCCCACTGCTACAAGTTTGAGCCTCACTGGCTCAAAGTTGACTCAGCTTTCCATCCTTCCAAGGTTGGTAAAAAGGAGGATGCAGATTATTGGGGACAATATTTATTTTATTTATTTATTTATTAATTAAACTTTTATACCGCCCTTCTCCCGAAGGACTCAGGGCGGTGTACAGCCAAGATAAAAAGCAATAAGTATACAAAGTTAAAAAATCAATTTAAAATACCTATTCAATAATGGCCGAATTAAAACCGTCAAATTGACCAACCTAAAATACCCCATAAAATTACAGAAAATTAAAAAATTTAAAATTTAGAAATTTAAAAAATCTAAAAAATCAGTCCAGTCCCGCTTGGATGAATAAGTAAGTTTTTAATTCCCGACGAAAGGTCCGAAGGTCAGATATTTGGCGCAAACCGGGGGGAAGGTCGTTCCAGAGTAGAGCTCCAACAGAAGGCCCTTCCCCTGGGGGCCGCCAGCCGGCATTGCTTGGCGGACGGCACCCTGAGAAGACCCTCTCTGTGAGAGCGTACGGGTCGATGGGAGGCATAAGGTAACAGCAGGCGGTCCCGTAAGTACCCGGGCCCTAAGCCATGGAGCGCTTTAAAGGTGGTAACCAGAACCTTGAAGCGCACCCGAAAGACCACAGGTAGCCAGTGCAGACTATGCTAATTCTGTAAACTGTTTGGTTTAGTTTATAAACTGTAAACAACTTCCTCCTCCTCCTCCTTCCCCTCCCCTCCCCCTCTTTCTCTTTCTCCTCCTCCACTTCTCCTTCTCCTTCTCCTTTGCCTTCTTTCTCTCTTTCTCTTTCTCTTTCTCCTCCTCCTCCTCCTCCTCCTCCTCCTCCCCCCCTCCCCCTCCTCCTTCTCCACCTCTTCTTCTTCCTCTTCTCCTTCTCCTTCTCCTTCTTCCATATCCATCATCGGACATTGGCGATGATGTTGGTGATCCTATTTTTATCAACAGCTCCATTAAAAAGGGCTGCTGAGTTTTGTTCAAACCAGTCCCTTAGATTTTGAAGCCATGATGTTCTTCTTCTGCCTGGACCTCATTTGCCTCCAATCTTTCCCTGGAGGATTAAGTGAAGTAAGGCATATTTTTCCTGGCATTGCATCATAGGTCTGAAATATTTTTTTTCCCACTTTTTAATGGTTTTAATGATTTCCCTCGGCTTTCCCAGGCGGCTTATCACCTCCTCATTTCTGATTTTGTCAGCCCAGCTCATATGTAATAGCCACCTATAAATCCACATTTCAAATGCTTCTAAGTCTCTTCAAGCGGCTTTCTGTCGGAGAACAACTCTCCACTCTATAGAGCAGGATAGACAAGATGTAGCATCTGACAAGCCTGATTTTCAAACTTGAAGTGGTATATAAATCTAAATCCTAATCTAAATTTTTACTGATGCGAAATTGTTGAAAAGAAGAAAATTGTAAAAATTTCTTTTTTTAAAAAAAAAACACGGTTTAATAGAAATTATTATTTTTTTTTAAAAAAAAGATAAATCTAAATCCTATTGCTATTGCTATCTGAGCTACGGTGGCGCAGTGGTTAGAGTGCAGTACTGCAGGCTACTTCTGCTGACTGTTGGCTGCCTGCAATTTGACAGATCGAATCTCACCAGGCTCAAGGCCTTTCATCCTTCGAGATTGATAAAAACGAAGACCCAGATTGTTGGGGGCAATAAGCTGACTCTGTAAACTTTTTAGAGAAGTCTGTAAAAGCACTTTGAAGTGGTATATAAGTCTAAATTCCAGTGGTCTTCCGGGTGCAATTCAAGGTGTTGGTTATCACCTTTAAAGCGCTCCATGGCATAGGACCGGGTTATTTACAAGACCGCCTGCTGCTACCAATAGCCTCCCATCGACCCGTGCGCTCCCATAGAGAGGGTCTCCTCAGGGTGCCGTCGGTCAAACAATGTAGACTGGTGACCCCCAGGGGGAGAGCCTTCTCGGTGGGGGCTCCTGCCCTCTGGAATGAGCTGCCTCTGAGGATACGTCAACTGCCTGATCTCCAGATCTTTCGCCGCGAGCTAAAGACCTTTCTATTTTATCGCGCAGGGCTGGCTTAATGGAGTTTTTGTTGGGGTCTTTATTTCTTCAGTTTTTAATTTAAGTAGTTTTTACATGTTTTTTTTTGTAACTTTTCTGAGTTGTGTTTTTACACTGGTTGTAAACCGCCCTGAGTCCTTCGGGAGAAGGGCGGTATATAAATAAAATAAAATAAAATAAATAAATAAATAAATAAATGCTGTTGCTATTGCTATCTTATGGTTCAGGTTACCACTGGAAAGCAAAACCCCATCACCATACTACCTTTCACAATTCCAAACTGTGGAATTCACTGGCTATTCGATCAGGTTCGTCCCATTTTTGTTAAGAGTTGACACTTCTTCTTTTCCCAATGTACTCAGACTTCCAGAAAGAGACTCTGGAAAGAATGCAGAGAAGAGCAACAAAGATGATTAGGGGATTGGAGGCTAAAACATATGAAGAGAGGTTGCAGGAACTAGGTATGTCTAGTTTAATGAAAAGAAGGACCAGGGGAGACATGATAGCGGTCTTCCAATATATCAAGGGCTGCCCCAAAGAAGAGGGAGTCAAGCAGTGGTTGGATTCAGCCAGTTCGCATCACTTCGGGAGAACCGGTTGTTAACTTTCTGAGCAGTTTTACAAACTGGTTATTGGAAGAAATCATTAGGGCAGAGAACTGGTTGTTAAATCACTTGAATTCCACCACTGGAATCAAGCTATTCTCCAAAGCACCTGAGGGCAGGACAAAAAGCAATGGATGGAAACTAATCAAGGAGAGAAGAAACCTAGAACTAAGGAGGAATTTCCTGACAGTTAGAACAATTAATCAGTGGAACAACTTGCCTCCAGAAGTTGTGAAGGATCCAACACTCGGAGTTTTTAAGAAGATGTTGGATAACCATTTGTCTGAAGTGGTGTAGGGTTTCCTGCCTAAGCAGGGGGTTGGACTAGAAGACCTCCAAGGTCCCTTCCCATCTCCTTCCACTTATGACTGTATGACTGTAACCTTGTTGCTTGTATCCTTGCGATTTATACTGATATTGATTGTTTCCTGATTGCTTATTTGTACCCTATGACTATTATTGAATGTTGTAAGTGTTGTATACCTTGATGAAGGTAACTTTTCTTTTATGTACACTGAGAGCATATGCACCAAGACAAATCCAATTACACTTGGCCAATAAAAAATTCTATTCTATTCTATTCTATTCTATTCTATTCTATTCTATTCTATTCTATTCTATTCTATTCTATTCTATTCTATTCTATTCTCCTCCTCCCCTCCTTCTCTTTCTCCTTCTCTTCCTTCTCCCCTCTTCTTTTTTCTCCCCTCTTCTCTTTCTTTTCTTCCTCTTCTCTCCCTCCACCTTTCTCTTTCCCTCCTTCTCTTTCTCTTCTTTCTCCTTTTCTTCCACCTCCTCTTCCTCCCTTTCTTCTTCTCCCTCCTCCTTCTTTTTCTCCTCCTCTTTCTCCTCCTCCCCCTCTCTTTCAAATTCAAATTCCAATACTATTGAAAATCCAGATAGCACATAATCGAATTTAATGTTACGTTAAGTTCTCTCTCCGCAGATCTATTATTGAACATTGATATTTGGGCTCCAGAGGCATTTTTCCCCCCCACTATGCTCCAAATGCATTTAAAAATACTACCAGGAATTAATTGCACGGAAGCACTTCTCCTTTTTTTTTTTTTTTTTTTTGATGCTGTAAACCAAGATGGTTTATCAAGTGGTTTTGGGGGTTTTTTTGGTGTGTGTGTGTGGTGTGTTTTGTTTTCAGTAGCTTTAATAAGCAGAAGTAGCATCAAAGGTTATGGATCCAAGGTAATTTGCAAAACCTACACAGATATCCAGGGCTCCCTAAGTTTATTGGCCTTTGATCAAAATGCTTACTTGAATACAGGGAAAATGTGATGAGAAAAAAGGCAACATGGAGTCTTTCATGATTCTACTATGATTCTATTTTTTTATTTATTTTTTTATTTATTTTTTTATTTAGTCACAATGGTATGACTAAATAACTATATGAAATAACTATATGACACATAAGCATATACATAAGTATAAGCATGAAATAATTATATGAGTTGGATACGATCAAGGGGAACAAATGAATATGATACGATCAAGGGATTCAAATGAATATGGTTTATATGTAGTAAATTCCATATATTTTGTGTTAGCTAAAGTCCACAATGGGAAGAACCTAGTAGTGGGTTTCAAATCCCGATGCTACCAGTTCGCTACCGGTAGTGCGCGGGCACATGTGGCGCTTCTGCACATGCACAGATGCTTCTGCACATGCTCAGGGCATTTCTGATGACATCTGGGAGGGTGGGCGGAGCCTCCTGCTGTAGCCACTACCAGTTTGCCCAAACCAGGCCGAACCGGCAGCAACCCACCACTGGAAGAACCAACAAATGTTGGATTGCACTGGGTCACAAAGTGTCGTGTCCCACTCCTCCTCTGACGGCTGGGTCTGGGAAGTCTGTATCAAGCGTGGCCACAAAGCCTCTGCAGCTTTACCAAATTCCTGTCAGAGTTCTCAGGGCAGGCAGGAATCCAAGGTGTGACTTCAGCAAACTAGATGAGACTTTGCCTGACTCAAGGAATGCCAGAAAGCAGATCCTTTATATAGGCCATGGGGTGTGGCTCCATGACTCAGCACTTATCCAGGCCTGCCCCTCCCTTCCTTTTGCTGACGTCGCCTCTCCATTCTCCGGAAGCGGGGATCTGTCCACTTTTCATCTTCCTGCTCAGCTGCCGGCAATTCTAGCTTGTGGCTGGCTTCATGCTCACATGCTATAGGAGGGAGGTTTGTTTGCTCAGTCTGTCCGGGCATGGTGCCAGGGCTTGGGGCTGGAGGCATGCCAGGCCATTCTTCTTCACTATCAGTCTCTGGCTGAGATAGCAGGAGATGGGAGAGGCCTGGCTGCGGAGAGGAGGGCGGGCGAGACACAACACAGAGCAATGATGAACATGAGACAAATATGGAAAAGCAAGCACATCAGATGCCTGGCAACCAAATGTAAGTTAGTCTGTTCTATTGTATTCCTTGTAGCTACCGACGGTTGTGAAAGTTGGATTTTAAGAAAGAAGACAAGGAAGAAAATCAACTCATTTGAGCTGTGATGCAGGAACGGCTTTGGCATATTCCTTAAATATCAAAGGTGGACCCACAAACAAGTATTGGAGTGTCCCAAAGGTGCTTTTTTTTTTTCCAAGGGGCAACTGGACTTTCTGGTTTTTCTCTGAAGACATTTTGCTTCTCATCCAAGAAGCTTCTTCAGCTCTGACTGGATGGTGGAGAATAGAAGGATTTATACTCTTATACCAGTAAGCAGCTGGTCATTTGCATTCTTTTAGTGAGCTGTTGAGGACACTTGGAGGTTTGTCTGTGTCATCAGGGTCTGTCAGACTGCCTCCGATTAATATTTAGGAAAGAAACACCTTGACTTCATTTGAAAATAAAGAAAAGTACTTTTACTAAATACATCTGAATGCAATCATAGAAAAGTCCTAGTTCTAGTGGACAACCATTTAGATATGAGCCAGCAGTGTGCAGCAGCTGCCAAAAAAGCCAACACAGTTCTGGGCTGCATAAACAGAGGGATAGAATCAAGATCATGTGAAGTGTTAATAGCACTTTATAATGCCTTGGTAAGGCCACACTTGGAATACTGCATTCAGTTTTGGTCGCCACGATGTAAAAAAGATGCTGAGACTCTAGAAAGAGTGCAGAGAAGAGCAACAAAGATGATTAGGGGACTGGAGGCTAAAACATATGAAGAATGGTTGCAGGAACTGGGCATGTCTAGTTTAATGAAAAGAAGGATTAGGGGAGACATGATAGCAGTGTTCCAATATCTCAGGGGTTGCCACAAAGAAGAGGGAGTCAAACTATTCTCCAAAGCACCTGAGGGTAGAACAAGAAGCAATGGGTGGAAACTAATCAAGGAGAGATGCAATATAGAACTAAGGAGAAATTTCCTGACGGTTAGAACAATTAATCAGTGGAACAACTTGCCTGAAGAAGTTGTAAATGCTCCAACACTGGAATTTTTTTTTTAAAGCTGAAACTGAAGCAAAATATGGTGGACAGCACATATCCCTTCATTAGTCCCTCCTCCCCCCAAAGGTCAGGCAGTTCTGGGCCAATGTCAATTCCCTCATGGGCCACGTGGTAAACTTCTTCCAATGATCTCCTCCTGCTTGGAATGCCTGGAATGCAGGGTACATTGATAATTCCATGCCTCTGGTCATCATGCTGATTTTGAATCCCTTCCTTCTCCTTTCCAGTAATTGTCAGCCGACGATCTTAAAGAGCCCTCACCCCATTATCATGTATGGCAATGATACGGCATAAAACATTGAATTAGTTAACACTAGACAAGGTAACAATCTAAACAATCTACTAAAATATAAAATACACAATTAGCAGTGATGATTGGTGAGCAGAGGCTGACAGGGTCATTGAATGGTGCAAATGGT
Source organism: Ahaetulla prasina (assembly GCF_028640845.1). Taxonomy (NCBI): domain Eukaryota; kingdom Metazoa; phylum Chordata; class Lepidosauria; order Squamata; family Colubridae; genus Ahaetulla; species Ahaetulla prasina. The sequence continues at coordinate 296,869,231 of NC_080540.1, read as the reverse complement.
CTGGGCCTCTGTGGCTCAGACTGGTAAGACAGTCTGTTATTAACAGCAGCTGCTTGCAATTACTGCAGGTTCAAGCCCCACCAGGCCCAAGGTTGACTCAGCCTTCCATCCTTTATAAGGTAGGTAAAATGAGGACCCAGATTGTTGGGGGGGCAATAAAAGTTGACTTTGTATATAATATACAAATGGATGAAGACTATTGCTTGACATAGTGTAAGCCGCCCTGAGTCTTTCGAGAAGGGCGGGATATAAATGCAAATTTAAAAAAAAATGGGTGTGGAGCCTCCTTGGAACTGCTGAAAGAACTGTGTTGTAGGCTGGAGATAGATGATGTCATGTCTCTCTCCCTCTGTTGAGGAAGGGCTGTTCAGTTTTAACATTGATGGCCTCTTTGACCCCTCTTTCAAACCAGTGGTTCTCTCTGTCCAAAATGTGGACTTTGCTGTCTTTAAAAGAGTGGCCTTTGTCTTTTAAACGCAGATGGACTGCTGGATCTTGTTCTGACGGGTTTGTTCTCTGATGTTGTACCAAGTGTTTATGAAGTGGTTGTTTTGCTTCATTACCCAAACTAGGTAATACCTTCAGTGCATGAAGGAGTGGGGTTTGTGGGGGAAAAAGAGGAGGAGGAGGAGGAGGAGGAGGAGGAGGAGGAGGAGGAGGAGGAGGAGGAGGAGGAGGAGGAGGAGGAGGAGGAAAAGGAGGAGGAGGAGGAGGAGGAGAGGAAGAAGGAGGAGGAGGAAAGAGGAGGAGGAGGAGGAAGAAGAAGGAGAGGGTGGAGGAGGAGGAGGAGGAGGAGGAAGAAGAAGGAGAGGAAGAAGAAGGAGAAGGAGAAGGAGGAGGAGGAGGAGGAGAAGAAGAAGAAGAAGAAGAGGAGGAGGAGGAGGAGGAGGAGGAGGAGGAAAAGGAGGAGGAGGAAAAGGAGGAGGAGGAGAAGAGGAGGAGGAGAAGAGGAGGAGGAGGAGGAGGAGGAGGAGGAGGAGGAGGAGGAGGAGGAGGAGGAGGAGGAGGAGGAGGAGGAGGAGGAGAGGAAGAAGGAGGAGGAGGAAAGAGGAGGAGGAGGAGGAGAAGAAGAAGGAGAGGGAGGAGGAGGAAGAGGAGGAGGAGTGGGGGAGAAGGAGAAGGAAGAAGAAGAAGGAGAAGGAGAAGAAGGAGAGGAGGAGAAGAAGAAGAAGAAGAAGAGGAGGAGGAGGAGGAGGAGGAGGAGGAGGAGGAGGAGGAGGAGAGGAAGAAGGAGGAGGAGGAAAGAGGAGGAGGAGGAGGAGGAGGAGAAGAAGAAGGAGAGGAAGGAGGAGGAGGAAGAAAAGAGGAAGAAGGAGAAGGAGGAGGAGGAGGAGGAGGAGGAGGAGCAGAAGAAGAAGAGGAGGAGGAGGAGGAGGAGGAGGAGGAGGAGGAGGAGGAGGAGGAGGAGGAGGAGGAGGAGGAGGAGGAGCAACAACAACAACCACAACTGTGTGGATCTTGGTTCTCTTTGAGTTCGGTTGTTTTCTTGCAGACATTTTATTACCCAAACTAGGTCACATCAGCAGCACTGCATGAAAACAACCAAACTCAGAGAGCACCAAAGACCACCCCCCCCCCAAAAAAAGTTATCACTATTGAGTTCAATAAAGGGATTAAAAATAAAGATTTGAAACAGGAATCAGACTGAAAATATCACAGCATTACACAGGACATTTGTTCACCTATTGCTTCTACCCAATCAGTGTTCAAATTGTCCATATCAGACACGCACCCTATTTAAGTGCTCCTTGAGTAAAGATTTCTTTTTTTAAAAAAAATAATAATATTTTTTTTTAAATTGAGATTTTTCTGGGGCAGAAAAGAATGCCAAAGATCATGAATATAATTTTCTGTTCTTGCTTCGGTAAATCCCTTCATGTATATTCATGGCCAGCCTGCAAATAACTGGGATTAAGGGACAGAGGCTTTTTTTCAGGAATTAGACACCATCTCAGCTCTTTTTAAAAGATCAGGCTGCACTTAAACTTCCTAAAACCGAAATGACAGGAGCCTGTATGTCTAGGGCTGGGTGTATCATTTTAATTCTCAAAGGCATTACAACTTCCCATTATGGACTGTAATGGCAGGCAATTTTGTGTGTGTTATGTCAAATTGCAAGGCAGAGCAATTTGGCTAGTTTCATAGACTGATGGATTCGAAAGCCAAAGGGATCGTTATAAGCATCTTGGATGGTCTCTTTTGCAGCACAGGTCATAAAAATTCACCTAGTAATTTCTGGGTCAACCCCAGCCTGACCTGGAGGTTGAACTTTGGTAAAACTTCCCCCTCCCCAGTTCCCTTTCCCGAATTACAATAAAAGATTGTTCCGCGGTGACTGAGTCCTTGGATTGGCCTCTGAGAAATGGCCTTTGTGAACTTTCTTCTTTTTAAAAGAATCTTCAACAGATGTTTAGGTGGGGCTTCAATCCACAGTTGAAAAGAAGATGATAGATAGATATGATAGAAAGAAAGAAAGAAAGAAAGAAAGAAAGAAAGAAAGAAAGAAAGAAAGAAAGAAAGATAGATAGATAGATAGATTATGATATGGATGGATGGATAGATAGATAGAGATATATAGATAGATAGTGATATGAGAGAGAGAGAGAGCTGATGATAGACAGACAGACAGACAGACAGACAGATAATGATATGCATGGATGGATGGATGGAAAGATAGATAGATAGATAGATAGATAGATAGACAGACAGATAGAGATATATAGATAGATAGTGATATGAGAGAGAGAGAACTGATGATAGACAGACAGACAGACAGACAGATAATGATATGCATGGATGGATGGATGGAAAGATAGATAGATAGATAGATAGATAGATAGATAGATAGATAGATAGATAGATAGATAGATAGATAGATGATAGATAGATAGACAGACAGATAGAGATATATAGATAGATAGTGATATGAGAGAGAGAGCTGATGATAGACAGACAGACAGACAGATAATGATATGGATGGGTGGATGGAAAGATAGATAGACTAGAAGAGAATTTTATTGGCCAAGTGTGATTGGACACACAAGGAATTTGTCTTGGTACATATGCTCTCAGTGTACATAAAAGAAAAGTTACCTTCATCAAGGTACAACACTTACAACACTTAATGATAGTCATAGGGTACAAATTTAACACTTAATGATACAACATTTAATGATAGTCATTGGGTACAAATAAGAGAGAGAGAGAGAGAGAGAGAGATAATGATATGAGAGAGAGAGAAAGAGCTGATGATAGATAGATAGATAGATAGATAGATAGATAGATAGATAGATAGATAGATAGATAGATAGATAGATAGATGATAGATAGATAGATAGATAGATAGATAGATAGATAGATAGATAGATAGATAGATAGATAGATAGATAGATAGATAGATGATAGATAGATAGATGATAGATAGAGATAGATAGATAGATAGTGATATGAGAAAAAAATAAATAAAAGAAAAGTTACCTTCATCAAGGTACAACACTTACAACACTTAATGATAGTCATAGGGTACAAATTTAACACTTAATGATACAACACTTAATGATAGTCATTGGGTACAAATAAGAGAGAGAGAGAGAGAGAGAGAGAGATAATGATATGAGAGAGAGAGAAAGAGCTGACGATAGATAGATAGATAGATAGATGATAGATAGATAGATGATAGATAGAGATAGATAGATAGATAGATAGATAGATAGATAGATAGATAGATAGATGATAGATAGATAGACAGACAGACAGAGATATATAGATAGATAGTGATATGAGAGAGAGAGCTGATGATAGACAGACAGACAGACAGACAGACAGACAGACAGATAATGATATGGATGGGTGGATGGAAAGATAGATAGACTAGAAGAGAATTTTATTGGCCAAGTGTGATTGGACACACAAGGAATTTGTCTTGGTACATATGCTCTCAGTGTACATAAAAGAAAAGTTACCTTCATCAAGGTACAACACTTACAACACTTAATGATAGTCATAGGGTACAAATTTAACACTTAATGATACAACACTTAATGATAGTCATTGGGTACAAATAATATATATATATATATATATATATATATATATAGAGAGAGAGAGAGAGAGAGAGAGAGAGAGAGAATGATATGAGAGAGAGAGAAAGAGCTGATGATAGATAGATAGATAGATAGATAGATAGATAGATAGATAGATAGATAGATAGATAGATGGATGGATGGATGGATGGATGGATGGATGGATGATAGATAGATAGACAGATAGAGATATATAGATAGATAGTGATATGAGAGAGAGAGCTGATGATAGATAGATAGATAGATAGATAGATAGATAGATAGATAGATAGATAGATAGATAGATAGATAGATAGATAGATAGATAATGATAGATAATAATAATATGCACAGTAACCACGCTCTGGGTACGTCTCGGTTGGATTATTGCAATGCTCTCTACATGGGGCTGCCCTTGAGGTGCACTCGGAGGCTGCAGTTAGTCCAGAATGCGGCTGCGCGAGTAGTAACGGGAGCCGCTCGTGGCTCCCACGTAACACCATTGCTCCGTAGTCTGCACTGGCTTCCTGTGGTCTTTCGGGTGCACTTCAAGATTTTGGTTACCACCTTTAAAGCGCTCCATGGCTTAGGACCCGGGTACTTACGAGACCGCCTGCTGTTACCCTATGCCTCCCACCGACCCGTACGCTCTCATAGAGAGGGTCTCCTCAGGGTGCCGTCCGCCAAACAGTGTTGGCTGGCAGCCCCCAGGGGTAGGGCCTTCTCTGTGGGAGCATCAACGTTCTGGAATGAACTCCCCCCTGGCCTACGTCAAGTGCCTGATCTTTGGACCTTCCGTCGTGAGCTAAAAACATACTTATTTATTCAAGCGGGACTGGCATAATAATTTTGATTTTAAATTGGGGTTTTATTAATATTTTTAAATATTTTAAATTTAATTTTAATCATTAGCCGTTTTGTAATTTTGCTATGTCTTAATTTGTTTTTAATTGTATATATTTTGTATTTTATCTCCGGCTGTACACCGCCCTTCGGGAGAAGGGTGGTATAAAAATTCAATAAATAATAAATAATAAAAATAGTAATAATATGAATGGATCGATGGATGGATATAGATAGATAGATAGATAGATAGATAGATAGTGATATGAGAGAGAGAGAGCTGATGATAGATAGATAGATAGATAGATAGATAGATAGATAGATAGATAGATAGATAGATAGATAGATAGATAGATAGATAGATAGATAGATAGATAGATAATGATATGGATGAATGGATAGATAGATAGGGAGATAGATAGATATAGATATGAGAGATATGATATGAGAGAGAGAGCTGATGATGATAGGTAAATAGATATATATGCTAGATATAGATGAGACAGATAGAGATGAGATAGGGATGAGATAGAGATAGAAATGCGAGAGAGAGAGAGAGAGAGAGAGAGAGGGAGGGAGGGAGGGAGGGAGATGCAACCTCCTAAAGTAATTCAGTTAGGCAAACTCAGTCTTTCTTTGAAAGACTCCAAGTATGGTCTCGAGAATATATATATTCCCCCCAGGTCTCAAATCCATTGGAAATATTGGGGCCTCCCTAATAGTTCCCAAAAAATATTGTACATGCAAATAGAAGAGTCCTCAGTCTGGCAAAATTCTGTCTACGTGTGTGAAAAGAACTCCCCTTGGAAGATTCACCATGTGTCATTCCTGGGTTTTGGGCTTGGCATAGTCTGATCTGCCTGTGTTCATGCACTTCAATCTTTCTTTCTTTCTTTCTTTCTTTCTTTCTTTCTTTCTTTCTTTCTTTCTTTCTTTCTTTCTTTCTTTCTTTCTTCCTTCCTTCCTTCCTTCCTTCCTTTCTTTCCTTCCTTCCTTCCTTCCTTCCTTCCTTCCTTCTTTCTTTCTTTCTTTCTCTCTCTCTCTCTCTCTCTCTCTTTCTTTCTTTCTTTTCCTTCCTTCTTCTACCACGCCCACCAAGTCACACCCACAGAACCGGTAGTAAAAAGATTGAACAACCATTTGTCTGGGATGGCCCTGTCTAGGGCAGAGTGTTGAACTAGAAGACTTCTAAGGTCCCTTCCATCCCTATGATTCTATGATTTTATATTCATTGGGGAAGAGCCCAAAGAACAGTTGAAGACTGAATCTGGACTACTTTTTCAGATGAAGCTTCCTGGATGAGAAGCCAAATGTCTTCAAAGAAAAACAAGAAAGTCCAGTTGAAAAAATACCTTTGGGGACAACCATGACCTGGATGACTGAGAATCTCCATAGACAATTAGCTATGCACTTTGGGACGAACACCCTTCGAATGGTGCAAGAGTATGAATGGATTTCCAGAAAAATTGCAGACTACAAGAAGATTCGTGCTTCAGTTTGAGATGCAGACAACACAGACTCATCCCCAACAGCTTGTGCCTGTCTTCCAACAGGGAAGGGACACAAGGCAGAAAACATCCTGCAGAAAGCACAGCTCCACAACACAGCTCCTTTCAGCAGTTCCAAGAAAGCTCCACACCCATTTGCACTACTCAGGTGACTCTGAGGACACAGACAAACCTCCAAGCAGCCTCAATGACTCTCTAAAAGGATGCAAATGACCAGCTAGAATAGAATAGAATTTTATTGAATAGAATAGAATTTTTTATTGGCCAAGTGTGATTGGACACACAAGGAATTTGTCTTGGTGCATCTGCTCTCAGTGTACATAAAAGAAAAGATATGTTCATCAAGGTACAACATTTCCAACACAATTGATGGTCAATATATCAATATAAATCATAAGGATTGCCAGCAACAAAGTTACAGTCATAAGTGGAAAGAGATTGGTGATGGGAACTATGAGAAGATTAATAGTAGTGCAGATTTAGTAAATAGTTTGACAGTGTTGAGGGAATTATTTGTTTAGCAGAGTGATGGCTTTCGGGAAAAAACTGTTCTTGTGTCTAGTTGTTCTGGTGTGCAGTGCTCTATAGCGTCGTTTTGAGGGTAGGAGTTGAAACAGTTTATGTCCAGGATGTGAGGGATCTGTAAATATTTTCACGACCCTCTTCTTGATTCATGCAGTATACAGGTCCTCAATGGAAGGCAGGTTGGTAGCAATTATTTTTTCTGCAGTTCTAATTCTCCTCTGAAGTCTATGTCTTTCTTGTTGGGTTGCAGAACCAAACCAGACAGTTATAGAGGTGCAGATGACAGACTCAATAATTCCTCTGTAGAACTGAATCAGCAGCTCCTTGGGCAGTTTGCGCTTTCTGAGTTGGTGCACAAAGAACATTCTTTGCTGTCCTTTTTTGATGATGTTTTTGGTGTTAGCTGTCCATTTTAGATCTTGCGATATGATAGAACCTAGAAATTTAAAGGTTTCTACTGTTGATACTATTGATATTTACAAGGAATCCAAATCCTTTCTGAAGAAGCTTCTTGGATGAGAAGTGAAACCTCTTCAAAGGAAAACAAAGAGAAGTCCAGTTGCCTCTTGAAAAAGCACCTTCAGGACAACCGTGACCTGGATAACCGAGAACCTCCATAGACACTTAGCTATGCAGTTTGGGATGAACATTCCTTTGAATACCACAGAATACCTTATGCCATCAGACTTGAAATCTTGAATTTAGAAAACTTAGAACTCTGCTGCCTTCGACAGGACTTGGGTTTAACTCATAGAATCATCTATCACAAGGTCCTTCTTGTTGAAGACTACTTCAACTTCAATCACAACAATACAAGAGCAAACAATAGATTTAAACTCAACGTTTCAATCTCGATTGCAGAAAATATGACTTCTGTAACAGGGTTATTAGTGCTTGGAACGCACTACCTGACTCTGTGGTCTCTTCTCAAAATCCCCAAAGATTTAACCAAAAACTCTCTACTGTTGACCTCACCCCATTCCTAAGAGGTCTGTAAGGGGCGTGCATAAGAGCACAAGCGTGCCTACTGTTCCTGTCCTATTCTTTCCTTTCATTATATCCAATTAATATAGTTATTACATACTTATTTTTTTTATTTGAATTTATATCCCGCCCTTCTCCAAAGACTCAGGACAGCTTACATTGTGTTAAGCAATAGTCTTCATCCATTTGTATATTATATACAAAGTCAACTTATTGCCCCCAACAATCTGGGTCCTCATTTTATCTACCTTATAAAGGATGGAAGGTTGAGTCAACCTTGGGCCTGCTGGGACTTGAGCTTGCAGTAATCGCAAGCAGCTGTGTAATTGCAAGCAGCTGTGTTAATAACAGACAGACTTAGTCTGCTGAGCCTCCAGAGGCCCATATATTATGCTCATATATATGCTTATATATTATATAGTTATTTTCATGCTTATGCTTAGATATACTGTTGTGATAAATAAAAAAAAAAACACCCTTCGAAAAAGCTGAAGAAGCTTCTTGGATGAGAAGCGAAACGTCTTCAGAGAAAAACAAAGAAAAGTCCAGTTGCCTCTTGAAAAAGCACCTTCAGGACAACCATGACCTGGATGACTTAGAATCTCCATGTCGTGTCCCACTCCTCCGCTGACGGCCGGGTCAGGGAAATCCGAATCAGGCGTGCCTCTGCAGCTCTGCCAAAGTCCTAGCAAAGTCCTCAGGGCAGGCAGGAGACCAGAAAGTGACTTCAGCAAGATATGTTTAGACTTTGCCTGACTCAGAGAATGCCAGAAAGCAGGTCCTTTATATAGGCCATGGGGTGTGGCTCCATGACTCAGCACTTATCCAGGCCTGCCCCTCCCTTCCTTCTGTTGCCTCCGCCTATCAAGTCTTCTGACGCGAGGGTCACTCCAGTCGGCAACTGTTGGTAATTGACCTCCCTCAGGCTCACATGCTGTGGAGGAGGGGGAGGGGTCTAGTTGCTCCGTTTGCCTGGGCATGGAGCCAGAGCTGGGGGCTGGAGGTATTTCTTCCTCTTCAGCCTGTCTGGGCATGGAGCCAGGGCTGGGGCCGGGAGGCATACTAGAACATTCCTCCGTGTTTGGAAGCAGATAAGAAGACCCCGGCTGAGGTGAGATTGGACGAGACACAACACTCCACAGAGATCCAACTACCGTTGCAGGTTACATAAAGTGAGATTGACAAATCTTCTTGTAGCCCATCAGCCTGCTTCATGAGGTTTAGATGAGCGCTCCTATTTTCTCGGCATGAGATTTTGAATTTCATTAGCCCCCGACTTCAGTCCAGTCGCATTTCTACAATGGCTTATCGTTCTGGCCAAAAAAGAAAGGATGGATGTAAATATTCCCAGGGATATTTCACGCTCATTCTCTCTTACTTCGCTGAGTTTAGAAGGCATTATTGTTCACCCATGTCCTTTCTGGAAACCAACTGTTCGGGATAAATATGAAATTGGCAAGGAAGACTCAAGAGCCTTGTGCGTTTAGCCAGCCTGCCCGCTTCTTCTAAAATGATGGACCTCCGTGCTAATCCATATTTCCTCAATGTGAGGCAAGTGCAGAAGCCAGAAGGAAGCATTGGACCAAAGTAGTGCAGGAGGTAGCTTCTTTATTGCATATCGGCTCCTTTGCCAACCTTATTTGAATTTTATGGCCTTCTAAAATCAGAAGATTAGGTGGTAATTAGCTCTTTCCTCATCACTCTCCATTTTACCTCTCTAAGCAATCTTTGGATAATGATCCTGACTCACCCACCCCCCGTACAACTTTGGAGACAGTTCTCAGCCAAATATTAAGCCAGCGGTTATGAAAGTGTGCTCAGCCACCTGTTCGCCTGACCCCAAGGCTGACCCAGTTAACGAAAAGCTGCACATCTCAATTAGTCCTGCAGAACCCATCGAGTCTCGTTTCGTAACGAAGGCTGTCTGGCCCTCTTAAAAAACAAAACAAAACACCAGCGATTCTGTCAAAGATGGTAAAAGAGGGACTGCCCTGTTTAAAATCTCTGCATGTCCAGAGAGCACAAATTGCTGACTGACTTAGCCATTAAGATATATGCCAAGACACTTCAGAGGACTTTTGTGTATCCATACAACTTCACAGATCTATACTATATAATTTATAATCTCTCTCTCTCTCTCTCTCTCTCTCTCTCTCTCTCTCTCTCTCATCTATTTTTATCTCTCTGTCTCTGTCTCTGTCTCTGTCTCTCTCTGTCTCTCTATTTCTATCTCTCTGTCTCTCTCTCTAACATCTCTCTATCTTTCTCTCATCTCTGTATCTGTCTGTCTGTCTGCCTCTTTCTACCTATCAGCTATCATTTATCTCTCTCTCTTTGTATCTCTGTATCTCTCTCATCTATCTATCTCTCTCTCTCATCTCTCTCATCTCTCTCATCTCTCTCATCTCTCTCATCTCTCTCATCTCTCTCATCTCTCTCATCTATCTATCTATCTATCTATCATCTCTGTCTGTCTGTCTCTCTTTCTACCTATCTATCAGCTATCATTCCCTCTCTCTTTGTATCTCTGTATCTCTCTCTCTCATCTCTCTCATCTATCTATATCTAGCTAGCTAGCTAGCTAGAATCTCTATATCTGTCTGTCTTTCTGTCTTTCTGCCTGTCTCTCTACTTATCAGCTATCATTTCTCTCTCTCTCTCTCTCTGTATCTCTCTCTCTCCATATCTATCTGTGTCTGTCTGTCTATCTATCTATCTATCTATCTATCTATCTATCTATCTATCTATCTATCTATCTATCTATCTATCTATCTATCTATCATCTATCTATCTATCTATCTATCATCCTCATCCCCCCCCCTCTCTCTCTCTTGCTTAAGCTTTTTTTTCCAGAAGAGAGTTCATCTCTGTCAATCTAAAAACAGCTATGCAATTTGGGAAAGTTGTATTCTTAACTGCTTCACATCATCCTTATTCGGTCTTTCTTAGTCCAGTCTGTATGCTATGCTGTGTGTAAAAGAGAGATGCCTAATGAAACTTCCGAGACTTTTCTGCTTTGCTATAATTTCATCACTGCCCTCATCTTTCCTGAGGCACCCACCTGCATCATACTTTTTCCCCCTGTCTTGCCCTCTCTTGGAGGTGGCATCAAAGTGCGGTGGCATCAATCATTGACAGACCTGAGGCATTTGAAGGAAATTGCTGGATGGCTCCAGTTAATTATGGAACTAAGGCAGCTGGCTCAGAGCGCTTCATTTCGTTTTAGGAAGATTTAAAACAGACATAAAGATAATCTAGTCCAACTCCCTGAGGTTGAAAAACCTGAAGTCCTTCCAGGCAGGAACATAACTGGAGCATCAGCAGAGCAGGGCAAACACCCCCCTCTGGCCATCATTTCCATCTGCCGTTCAAATAGAATCAGTGAGTCCATCAAGACCCCTCCAAGCGACACACCACTCCTTTCAATGGGATCGTGACCCCATCTAAGATAATTAACAAACCCAACGATCACCCAGATGTTTGTGAATTAACAGGAGCAGCCAGAAGACCTGGACGATGCTGTCAGGACCAGATTGTAGTACTTTTAGAGACCTAATAATAATGGGACGTTTGAATTATCCAAATCTTGGTTGAATAACAGGATTGGTCACAACTTTAAACATTGTAAAATAGTCTTTGGTGACTCTTTTATTTTTCAAAGGAATGAAGGAGAGACAAAGGGCACAGCTTTCCAAATTTACAGAAGAACGGAGTTGGAAGGGACCTTGGAGATCTTCTAGTCCAACCACTTGCACAAGCAGGAGAGCCTATACGCATGATGGCGAACCTATGGCACGCATGCTCAAAGTGGCATGCGAAGCCATGTCTCCCGCCATGCGCAGCCTTGCCGGTTTGTTTTGTGGATTTCTGGCGTGCATGCACACACGACAATCAGTTGTCCTCCATGCGCACGGCATTCCCGAAAACTGGTATGTACATGCTTGCCAGCCAGCTGATCATTGGTCATGCATGCATGGTACAACCTAGAAGTTCAGCTTTTCTGGAGCGTGATCCCTTCACACGCAAACCCTGACCGAATAGTGTAGAATGGAGGCAAAAGGGCCTCTGGTGGCTCAGACTGGTAAGACAGTCTGTTATTAACAGCAGCTGCTTGCAATTACTGCAGGTTCAAGTCCCACCAGGCCCAAGGTTGACTCAGCCTTCCATCCTTTATAAGGTAGGTAAAATGAGGACCCAGATTGTTGGGAGCAATAAGTTGACTTTGTATATAATATACAAATGGATGAAGACTATTGCTTGACATAGTGTTAGCCGCCCTGAGTCTTCGGAGAAGGGCGGGATATAAATGCAAATAAAAAAAAAAGATAGATAGATAGATAGAGATGATAGAGAGAGAGAAAGAGATGATCGATAGATCGATAGATCGATAGATAGATAGAAGGGAGAGAGAGAGAGAGAGAGATGATGGGGGCCTCTGGTGGCTCAGACTGCTAAGACAGTCTGTTATTAACAGCAGCTGCTTGCAATTACTGCAGGTTCAAGTCCCACCAGGCCCAAGGTTGACTCAGCCTTCCATCCTTTATAAGGTAGCTAAAATGAGGATTGTTGGGGGCAAAAAAAGTTGACTTTGTATATAATATACAAATGGATGAAGACTATTGCTTGACATAGTGTTAGCCGCCCTGAGTCTTCGGAGAAGGGCGGGATATAAATGCAAATAAAAAAAAAAGATAGATAGATAGATAGAGATGATAGAGAGAGAGAAAGAGATGATCGATAGATCGATAGATCGATAGATAGATAGAAGGGAGAGAGAGAGAGAGAGAGATGATGGGGGCCTCTGGTGGCTCAGACTGCTAAGACAGTCTGTTATTAACAGCAGCTGCTTGCAATTACTGCAGGTTCAAGTCCCACCAGGCCCAAGGTTGACTCAGCCTTCCATCCTTTATAAGGTAGCTAAAATGAGGATTGTTGGGGGCAAAAAAAGTTGACTTTGTATATAATATACAAATGGATGAAGACTATTGCTTGACATAGTGTAAGCCGCCCTGAGTCTTCGGAGAAGGGCGGGATATAAATGCACATTTTTTTAAAAAAACGTGGATGAATGAGAATCTCTATTAGACATTGTTCATCAAACTTCATTCGTGTTCTCAGTGCCAAGACCTTATGATCCTAAAAATAAATTATTGCCCTCATCACAGCGGAAAACAAGTTGGACTAACCTCTTTGAAATTAAAAGAAATAATATTCAGAGCAAGTACGTTTTGCTTCAATAACCAGGTCTTTAATATTACACATTCCCCCTATCTTCCTATTCCTTGAATTTATGATTAAATTTGGGTGATCGAGTCACTGGAAAAAGAAGAGAAGGATCAATAGCTAACATTGATTTACATTTTTCTAAAGGTCTAAGATAAGCCTTAAATATGGATTTGTGATAGGAGATATTTCTTAATGTAAGATGAATGATATTGTATTAGGAGGCGGAAAATCAAAAAGGCAATTCAACATGTCGCTTTCAACATTCTCTGAGTTAATTCAAAAGGGTGCATATTTCCATCTCTCTATCTCTCCCGGTAATCTTCGCAATTTTGATGTATCTAAAATCTCCATCAAATATTTGTCTATATTGCTTTGATTACATCACAGAGGTGTGTTTTTTTTTAATTCCCTTAATGTATAAATAAGGACCGAATTCTTTGGCATCTGCAAAACTAAGCGGTTAGCGAAGGGATTTAAATTTAATCATTTTAACTGAGTCTATTCCACCAAGGAGATAAAGAAATATTTATCATAAGTTCTGCTTTGATCTTTCTCAAAAGAGGATCATAATTATATGTCTTCCATGGTGTTAAACCTTTATAGTACTGACTCCAATCTAATCGGTCCATCTGGGAGTAAGGCAAACTTCGATTCATTCATGCAAGATTTTGGGGGGCAGCTGTTAATCAATGTCACTTAGCATGCTATTCATTCATTTATTATTAATTAATTTATTTATTTTACTGATTGGCCACCCATCTCATTTCAAAGTGACCCTGGGTGCCTTTATCAAAATCAACTTGTCATCCTTGCTCGGTCCTCACTACACATTAGTCTGGGTGCAGCTTTGACATGCAGCTAAACCTGCCTATCCTCCAATAAAACAGATTGTGTGCGTAGATCTGGATGCTTTATTGAAAGAACAGGATAGGGTGAAACTGGGGAAAATAGGGGTACATACAATGAGAACCAAATACAAGATAGGCAGTGTTGCGTTACCGCTGAACGTAACAATGAATAAATACAAACAATTTAAATCTCACCAGCGATGCTCTCTGTGTGTGGGAGGTGTGGGTTTGTCCTTGGATGACCCTGTGCCACAGATTAAGATGGATGCTTCTTTGTGCTTCTGCCTTCTCTAAAATGCTAAAGGAAATGGAGTCTGGCTTCCCAGCATGCACTTGTTTTGAGAGTGTGGGCTGATGGGTAAAGGGGTTGGGTCAGCTTCAAACAATAATCTAAGACTATCTACTGTTGACCTCACCCCATTCCTAAGAGGTCTGTAAGGGGCGTGCATAAGAAGACCAGCGTGCCTACTGTTCCTGTCCTAATATTCCCTTTGGTTGTATTCATTTTGTGTGGTTATTTCATGCTTGTTGTTGTTAGTTGCGAAGTCGTGTCCGACCCATCGCGACCCCATGGACAACGTTTCTCCAGGCCTTCCTGTCCTCTACCATCCTCCGGAGTCCATTTAAGCTCATGCCGACTGCTTCAGTGACTCCATCCAGCCACCTCATTCTCTGTTGTCCCTTTCTTCTTTTGCCCTCCATCATTCCCAGCATTCGGCTCTTCTCCAGGGAGTCCTTCCTTTTCATTAGGTGGCCAAAGTATTTCAGTTTCATCTTCAGATTCTGACCTTCTAAAGAGCAGTCAGAGTTGATCTCTTCTAGAACTGACTTGTTTGTTCGCCTTGCAGTCCAAGACTCGCAGGAGTCTTCTCCAGCACCAGAGTTCAAAGGCCTCAATTCTTTGGCGCTCAGCCTTTCTTATGGTCCTTTAACTTTCATGCTTATTCTTATATATATTGTTGTGTTTGACAAAATAAATAAATAAAATAAATAAAATATAATTGGTATTTCTATCTCTGGCCACTTGATGGCGATCGAGAGCAGCTACAGTATATAAAGGTCATATGTTGGGGCATATTTGTCCCTCCAGCCACTAGATGATGCTAGAGAGCAACAACAGTATATAAAAGTTATATGCTGGAGCATGACAATCCTACTACATTTTCCAATACATTCGGTACAAATTGTACCAGAATTCTCTGTTCTGTTAGGATTTTGAATAAAATCAATCAATCAATCAATCAATCAATATCAATAAAACAAACAGATTTATTTCCTGATACTCTACTGTTACATTAGGGTGGTTGCGAGAACTGGGTTCATTTAATCTAGTGAAAAGAAAGTCATCTAGGGGTGATATGACAGCAATGCTCCAATATCGGAGGGGTTGCCACAATGAAGAGGGGAGTCAACTTATTCTCCAAAACACTTGAAGGCAAGACAAGAAGCAACGGATGGAAACTCATTAAGGAGAGAAGCAACCTGGAGCTAAGGAGAAACTTCCTAACAATGAGAGCCATCAACCAGTGGAATGGAAGTTGCCTTCAGAAGTTGTGGGTGCTCCATCACTGGAGGCTTTTAAGAAGAGACTGGACAGCCACTTCTCTGAAATGATGTAGGGTCTCCTGCTTGAGCAGGGGCTTGGACTAGAACAGGGGTCTCCAACCTTGGTCCCTTTAAGACTTGTGGACTTCAACTCCCAGAGTCCCTCAGCCAGAGTTTAAGTTCACAAGTCTTAAAGGGACCAAGGTTGGAGACCCCTGGACTAGAAGATCTCCAAGATCCCTTCCAACTCTGTTATTCTGTTATTCTCATGGGACACGGGCAGTGGTGGGATTCAAATAATTTAACAACTGGCTGGAAATTCTCTGCCCTCATGACCGGATGGGTGGGCGTGGCCATGGTGGCCATGCCCAGGGGGTGTGACAGGCAGCACTTGGCTTCCTGCACCCCCCCTGGAGCAAAAACAGGGTGGGGGGGCACCACACACTCCTGCACCCCATTTTGGGCCTAGTAGGCCTCCCTGCACTTACCTGGGAGCTAAAACGGGGCATGTGGGAAACTCCTGGAATGGGCAGGCAGCAATTTAACAACCGATTTGCCTGAATCAACCTGAACCAGCTGAATCCAACCACTGGGCAGGGGTTGTCTGATGATGATGATGATGATGATGATGATGATGATGATGATAATAATAATAATAATAATAATAATAATAATAATAATAATAATAATAATAATAATAATAATAATTTAATTTGTATATCGCCCTTCTCCCGAAGGACTCAGGGCGGTTTACAGCCAAGTAAAAATAACAGTCAATAACACAATACAAATAAAACAATAACTAAAAAACTCATTCAAATTTGGCCCCAATTTAAAATACATTTAAAAACCATAAAACCCAATTAAAAATTAAAACCAATAATAAAATCTAAAAATTCTATGCCAGTCCTGCGCGGAAAAATAGGTATATCTTCAGTTCGCGGCGGAAGGTCCGAAGGTCAGGGAGTTGTCGGAGTCCAGGGGGAAGTTGATGACATGCAATCGCGGGGAAAATACAACACTTAGTCTGGAAGGAACCAAAAATACAATCTTTAGTTTGGAAGGAATCCAAAGCTTAAATTGTTCCCTGGAATTCATAGCTACTAGATAGTTAAAAATGAAAAAAAAAAAAACCCCACCAACAAACTTTACAATACTCAGGTCTGCCACTTCCTATAACTGGAGTTATATCTCTTTTTTTGTTTTTTTTTAATAGCAACCAAATATGGTGTCAGTTTTTTTCATCTCATCAGTTGAAGATAAATCTCTGCTTTCCTTCGTTTTGTGAGCTTAGAAGCGGTACTGTTATTTAGTGATATCAATATTTTCAAGGTTATTCGATATACGAGCAGAATAGCTTTCCGTGCAGCGTTTTCCTTAGCCAGTGAGATGCGATTTTTATCAATTATATTAGTAATAAAGCCCGTATTATTAATATCTATATTTCAAATAAATTAGCTTACGGATAGCTTTTTATTTGGAACAGCGTTTTCGGATATTCTTTTTTTCTTCCTTGCTGTTTTTATATTTGCTTCTTCCTTAATATAATTTGCCACCTTCATAAATGCCTGATAATATTAGTTTTCAGGGCACCAGTACACGGAAGTCTACTTGCTTCTTTACTTTGAAGACATTTTGAACCAGCAATGTTATCTCTAACCATCAAGTATCACATTATAATGAGAGAGTTAAGCTTCATTTAAAGCTGAATTAAGGCGGAAAACTGAATTACAAAGAGCTAAATACAGGTGGTACCTGATCAGAAAGTATTTATGAGGACCATAAATTTGCTAAATTCTAGTGCAGCAAGTCCTCGACTTACAACAGTTCACTTAGTAACTTTGAACAAAGTTACAACTGCACTGGAAAAAATGACTTACAATCATTTTTCAAACTTATGACCATTGCAGTGTCCCCACAGTCACAAGATTTACATTCGGAGCAGTTTTTTTTACTTTTAAAAGCATTTTTTCTACAATCTCTTCAGCCGAAGAGGTTGTAAAAAATGTTTTTAAAAGGCTCTGGCGATCCCAGATGAGTTGCCTGATCGTCCCAGGCTTTTGTTTTCTTTTAAAAGCATTTTTTTTTGCCTTTAAAAGAAAAAAAAAGCCTCTGACGATCACGCAACTCAGCTGGGATTGTCAGAGCCTTTTAAAAGCATTTTTTACAACCTCTTTGGCTGAAGAGGTTGTAGAAAAAATGCTTTTAAAAGGCTCTCACGATCCCAGCTGAGCCGCACGATCTTCAGAGCCTTTTTTTTTCTTTTAAAAGCTTTTTTACAGCCAAAGAAAAAATGCTTTTAAAAGTAAAAAGAAAAACCTCTGATGATCGCGTGGCTCAGCTGGGCATGGTGGGGGGGGGCAGGGATTTTTGCTACCAGTTCTCTGAACCACCAGCCGCCATTGCTACTGGATTGGGCAATGATGTCTGATTCGCTCTTATTTTCAGGGAAACACAGTGTTGTGTCTGCCCCGCCCGAGCCGGGCCTCCTGCCAGAAAGTGACTTGGAAAGTGAGGGGGAAAGGCCATCAGGACTTACCTCGAGAGCACCAGCTTCCCTACCTCAACTCCAGGAGCCAGAGGCAGGCCAGGTGGAAGAGATAATGAGCCCTCCGTCCCCTGACTCTTCCCCCCTCCCCAAGCTACACCTCCAGATCCAGCTGATGGCAATCAGGCCTGGCTGGACCCTAGGTTTCTTAGGCAGGAGAGGCGGGAAAAACAGAAGCAGGGGTGGGGCAGGCCTAGCAAGTGCTGAGTCATGGAGCCACACCCCACAGGATATGAAGGCAGCAAGAGCTGGTGTGTCTCTTTGTAACAGGCAAATTAACTGCTTAACTAAGAGCTGAAGTTTGTTCCTGGGTGACTCATCGGCGTCAAGGGAGATAACAGAGACACTTATTTATTTATTTATTTATTTATTATTTCGCTTTTTATACCGCCCTTCTCCCAAAGGACTTAGGGCGGTGTACAGCCAGATTATAAAAACAATACAATATACAGATTAAAACAGAAAGTTCAAAAAACATATTCTATAAATGGCCGGAAATTTAAAACCATCAAATTTAACCCATAAAATTCATAAAATACCCCAATTAAAATTATTTAAAATTCAAAAAGTTTTAAAAATTTAGGCCAGTCCCGCTTGGATAAACAAGTGTGTTTTCAATTCACGGCGAAAGGCAGACGCTCGCTATTTTGCTGCCAGAGCTGATAGTGCCGGCTAATTAAGCCATCGCTCGGACGGAGGCGAAGGGGGACAGAACACACAGGTAGTACGAACCTGGTATCTGACTGCATTTTCAACATTTGGCAGACATAACTTTAAACATCTTTGCTAGCCGTGCTGATGGCATAAGCACATTTTTTTAAAATATATCTGTTTCTTCTGATTTCCTGGGGAAGTTTTCCTTGTCCTGCCTGTCTGTTTGTGTGTGTGTATATGCGAAGGCACACAGATAAAAGGGTAAATAGTTCTCAGTTTGTCTCTGTGTGTGTGTCGCACACCCAGCAATTTGGCCTTCTAATCAGCGTGCCTTCCACATTTCCTCCCCCCCTCCTTCCTCCCCATTCCTTTTAATCTAATGAAAGAGAAGCCACTAAAATGTCAACATTTGCAATTCGGGAGTTCCGTTTAAGCTATAAAAATAATAATTAAAAGGGTAAAACCTTTGAGAGATTTCTTCATTTTATATGGTTTGCCAAGATATGATACACATTCAAGGAAGCTAGTAAAAAGAATTAATTAGAAAGAGCTAAAGCCCAACAAGCTATGGAAAATTAATGAAGCAGGGAAGAAAATGCCATTGTAAAAACCCCGAGCTATAGTACTGTATATACACTGTGGCCTTACTCTTCTCACTAAGCCTCCTTTAATCTCTTCTCGCTCTTTCTTTTTTGGGAGGAGGAGAAAAAAAGAAAGAAAGGGGGGGGGAGAGAGAGGGAGAGAGAGAGAGATCAACACTAATAGCACTTTTCCGCTGAGAAATGACAGCCAAATAATACCCGAGTTGAGTTTGCTTTGTGTGACATTTTTTTTTATTTCTCTCTCCTTTTTTCCCTCCCCTGAAAAGCTACGCTAAATTGGCTTTTGACCTCTCGCATTAGGTTTTTGCAACGTGCTTACATTTCATTCTCTCTTTAACCTCAAGTCAAGGAAGCCTATTTATAATCAACTCAATAAAACGAATGTTGTGCAAGGAAGTTGTGTTTTTTTCTTCAACTCTTTATCGGTTAATTTCCTGAAAAGTCATTTTGCTCAAGCGAGAGGAGAACTGTATGGAAATTCTCACTTAGAAAACAACGGATGGAAACTCATCAAGGAGAGAAGCAATCTGGAAGGAAGGAGATTTCCTGACAGTGAGAACAATTAATCAGAGACATTCAGAAGTTGCGGGTTTTGTTTATTTTATTTATTTTAGGAAATTTATATTGCCACCTATTCACACATGACAACTCAAGGTGGCTTACAGGAATATAAAAACCTCATATATAATAAATATATAAACATAATAAAAGAGAATAACCATAGGATACAATAGGATAGGATAGGATACGTTCTGTCTCCTTCCCCACTTCAGACCCAAGAGCTGGCCTTCAGCCAGTGGATTCACGGTTCTTATCAGTCCTGGCAGAGAAATCGCAGCTGCCTGCCAAAGTTCAAACAAATGACTCATGTAGCAAGACTTTCAGCTCTTTTTGAAACATATCAGCTAAACTTTGCTTCCCGTGGAGTGAGAGCAGTCCCAAAGCTTCTTATATATCCTGTGGGGTGGGGCTCCTGCTCCACCCTCCCTTTTGATGATGCCGCCTCTCTAATCTTCTGAAGCGCGGGTCAAGCCAAGCTTGATTATTATTATCAGCTGGGTCTGAAGGCATAGCCTGGGGAAGGGAGGAATCAGGGGATGATGGCCTCATTACATCCTCCGACTGGTCTGTTTCTGGCTCCAGGAGCCGAGCCAAAGCCAGATCCAGGAAACTACAGACCTATCAGCCTGACCTCAATACCAGGGAAGATTCTGGAAAAGATAATCAAGCAACGAATCACTAGAAGCAAACAAAGTAATGACCAAAAGCCAACATGGGTTTGTCAAAAACAGATCATGCCAGACTAATCTTATTGCATTCTTTGACAAAGTGACAAGATTAGTAGACTAGAGGAATACTGTCGATATAAAATACTGGTGGTATAAAAGTATGAACAAATAAATAAAATAAATAAAATAAAATAATTTACTTGGACTTCAGTAAAGCATTTGATAAAGTAGATCATAACCTACTACTAGATAAAGTAGAAAAATGTGGGTTAGACAGCAGCACCACCAGATGGATTCGTAACTGGCTGACCAACCGCACTCAACGTGTAGTCCTCAATGGAACTACATCCACATGGAGGGAAGTATGCAGTGGAGTACCCCAAGGCTCTATTTTAGGCCCAGTACTCTTCAACATCTTCATCAATGACTTGGACGAGGGGATAGATGGGGAACTCATCAAATTTGCAGATGACACCAAGCTGGCAGGAATAGCCAACACTCCAGAAGATAGGCTCAAATTACAGAAAGATCTTGACAGACTTGAACATTGGGCGCTATCTAACAAAATGAAATTCAACAGCAAAAAAGTAAGGTTCTACATTTAGGCAAAAAAACCAAAATGCACAGGTACCATATATGTGGTACCTTGCTCAATAGTAGTACCTGTGAGAGGGATCTTGGAGTCCTAGTGGGCAACCATTTAAATATGAGCCAGCAGCTGCCAAAAAGGCCAACCCAGTTCTAGGCTGCATAAACAGAGGGATAGAATCAAGATCCTGTGAAGTGTTAATACCACTTTATAATGCCTTGGTAAGGCCACACGTGGAATCCTACATCCAGTTTTGGTCACCACAATGTAGAAAAAAGATGTGGAGACTCTAGAAAGAGTGCAGAGAAGAGCAAGAAAGATGATTACGGGACTGGAGACTAAAACATATGAAGAACGGTTGTAGGAACTGGGTATGTCTAGTTTAATAAAAAGAAGGACTAGGGGAGACATGATAGCTGTGTTCCAATATCTCAGGGGTTGCCACAAAGAAGAGGGAGTCGGGCTGTTCTCCAAAGCACCTGAGGGTAGAACAAGAATCAATGGGTGGAAACTGATCAAGGAAAGAAGCAACTTAGAACTAAGGAGAAATTTCCTGACAGTTAGAACAATTAATAAGTGGAACGACTTGCCTGCAGAAGTTGTGAATGCTCCAACACTTGAAATTTTTAAGGGAATGTTGGATAACCATCTGTCTGAGATGGTGTAGGGTTTCCTGCCTGGGCAGGGGGTTGGACTAGAAGGCCTCCAAGGTCCCTTCCAACTCTGTTGTTATTGTTATTGTTACTGAATCGGTGCTCCCGAGGTAAGCCTCACCGGCCCTTCCCCCTCACTCTCAGAGTCACTTTCGGCCATGGGGCCAGGTTCGGGGGCTTGAGTCACAACAGGACAGGACAGGACAGGATAGGACAGGACAGGACAGGACAGGACAGGAGAGGAAAGGAGAGGAGAGGAGAGGAGAGGAGAGGAGAGGAGAGGAGAGGAGAGGAGAGGAACTGGAAGTGTCACAGCAAAATTGGCTGGAAAATAGTGAGCTCCAAAGAGCTTTGAGAAAATCCAGCCAGACAAACCACTGTCGGGGGAGTCTTTGGACTGGAACCGTCTTGGAGGGATAGTGAAGAAAGAGAGGTGCCTTGGAAGACCAAGGTGAACAGGCAAATTCCTTGAAGGGTTGGAGGCAGTTTTTTGATCTGGTGGCGGGGGTAGTGGCCATTAAAATGGCCACTCTAAGTTGGGGCAACTGGACTAAGATCTGTGCAGGAATGATGTTTGAATCGAATATTGTTACTGGGTGAGTGATTGGCCAACTCACAGGTAAAAAGAAAATTTTTAAAAGCTTAAAAGAGGTCCCAGTGTGAAATAAGCGGCTAATTGGCACTTGGGGATTTTAATTGGGGGGAGAAGAACAAAGGAAGTTAAAAGACTAAAGCCTAAAAAAGAAAACTTGCTACCTGGACTTAAAATTGGATTTGGAGAAATTAAAAATAATACAAGAAAAAGAAAACAGAGAGAAAGCACTCTTTAACAATAAAAGGAAAAGAAATTGAAGAGAAAGTATTTTCTATATGGATTTAAAAGTGATACTTTGTTGCCCTGGGGAATTATGGATTGGAGAGAGACATCTGCTGGTGGAAAGAAAGCACTACAATGACCACTTTAAAAATTGAAGAAACAGTAAGAATTTTGACTACCATGGGAAATTTTAAGGAGTATTTGTTTAAACAGCTTGATCCTGACTTTGAAAGGAAGTGAAAAAGAACAAAGCCTTAAACTGGAATGGTCTAGACAAAGATTTGAACTGGATATTACTTGGAAATAAAAAAAAGAGAGAGCGAGACATTACATGAACTTGAATTTTAACAACATACAAACTAAAATTTTAAAAAATGAATGGACAATATGGAACATTGAGAGTATGAGGAACTAATGGAGATGTTTAAGAATGTTCGTGAAGCATTTAAGGGTAATAAAGAAGCAGAAGCCTTGTTAGAATAAAAAAATGGAAAAGGAGAATATAATTGAGAAGCAAGAACATAATGCTGAAGGGAAAATAATTGAAGATTAAAAAATAGATAATTACACTGGGATTGACAGTGAAAAAAAAAAAGAGGAGAGGAGAGGAGAGGAGAGAGAGGAGAGGAGAGAGAGGAGAGGAGAGGAGAGAGAGGAGAGGAGAGAGGAGGAGGAGAGGAGAGAGGAGAGGAGAGAGGAGAGAGAGGAGAGAGAGGAGAGGAGAGAGAGGAGAGAGGAGGAGAGGAGGAGAGGAGAGGAGAGGAGAGGAGAGGAGAGGAACTGGAAGTGTCACAGCAAAATTGGCTGGAAAATAGTGAGCTCCAAAGAGCTTTGAGAAAATCCAGCCAGACAAACCACTGTCGGGGGAGTCTTTGGACTGGAACCGTCTTGGAGGGATAGTGAAGAAAGAGAGGTGCCTTGGAAGACCAAGGTGAACAGGCAAATTCCTTGAAGGGTTGGAGGCAGTTTTTTGATCTGGTGGCGGGGGTAGTGGCCATTAAAATGGCCACTCTAAGTTGGGGCAACTGGACTAAGATCTGTGCAGGAATGATGTTTGAATCGAATATTGTTACTGGGTGAGTGATTGGCCAACTCACAGGTAAAAAGAAAATTTTTAAAAGCTTAAAAGAGGTCCCAGTGTGAAATAAGCGGCTAATTGGCACTTGGGGATTTTAATTGGGGGGAGAAGAACAAAGGAAGTTAAAAGACTAAAGCCTAAAAAAGAAAACTTGCTACCTGGACTTAAAATTGGATTTGGAGAAATTAAAAATAATACAAGAAAAAGAAAACAGAGAGAAAGCACTCTTTAACAATAAAAGGAAAAGAAATTGAAGAGAAAGTATTTTCTATATGGATTTAAAAGTGATACTTTGTTGCCCTGGGGAATTATGGATTGGAGAGACATCTGCTGGTGAAAAGAAAGCACTACAATGACCACTTTAAAAATTGAAGAAACAGTAAGAATTTTGACTACCATGGGAAATTTTAAGGAGTATTTGTTTAAACAGCTTGATCCTGACTTTGAAAGGAAGTGAAAAAGAACAAAGCCTTAAACTGGAATGGTCTAGACAAAGATTTGAACTGGATATTACTTGGAAATAAAAAAAAGAGAGACATTACATGAACTTGAATTTTAACAACATACAAACTAAAATTTTAAAAAATGAATGGACAATATGGAACATTGAGAGTATGAGGAACTAATGGAGATGTTTAAGAATGTTCGTGAAGCATTTAAGGGTAATAAAGAAGCAGAAGCCTTGTTAGAATAAAAAAATGGAAAAGGAGAATATAATTGAGAAGCAAGAACATAATGCTGAAGGGAAAATAATTGAAGATTAAAAAATAGATAATTACACTGGGATTGACAGTGAAAAAAAATGGATAGGGAGGAATATCCCCCAGAAAAGAAGGAAAGAAAAGGAAATGGGGAAAGACTGAGGGGAAGAATTAAGAGGGTAACAATTTTAAAAATTAGAGAAAGGATTCAGGGGAAAAGATATAATAAATAGCAATAGGAGGAGGAGGAGAAGGAAGGGAGAAAAATATTAAGAAGTGGAATTTTGGAGAGACCAAAAGAAAATGGTTAAAAGGGAAAGAATAATAGAGAGAAGGAAGGGAAATAAAGCAATTATTAGTTGATTTAAGGGAACTGTATTAGTAGCAGAAATTGTATGTAAGAAGCAAATACGAAAAAAATATATTGTTTATTCTAAAATGAATCAGCAGACGTAATATGAAATATAGATTGGTTTAAATATGAAAATAACTGAAATTAAGATATAAAATTGAAATGCTAGTAAATGAGGAAAATAATTAATTGAGGTTGGAATAAGAAATTAGGAACTAAGAAAAGTAAGAGGTGGAAGGTTAATTTAATTAAAAGGTTTCAATGTAAAAATGGAATAAGTTGAAATACATTATTAATAATCAAAAAAAATGATTGGGATTTTGAGAAATATATTTAATAAGTGGAGAAAAAATTGGGGTTGCCCGGATAACATTGTGGAAAATATTGAATTGAAAATGAATACAACAATGGAGAGAGAATGGAAGGAGGAGTAGAGGGATAGAAGAAGGGGAGAAGAGAGGAAGGAGAGAGAGAAATAGAAGAAAGGGAAAAGGAGAGGAAGAAAGGGAGGGGAAACAACAGTAGGAGAGAAGGTTAGAAAGGGAGGAAGGAAGGAGGGGGGAAAGAAAGGGGAAGTAGAGAAGGAATAGGAGAGGAGGAAAGAAGAAAGTAGAAGAGGATAAAAGAAGGGAGGGAAGATAAAGAAAGGAGAAGGAGCAGGGGTGAAATCCAGCAGGTTCTGACAAGTTCTGGAGAACTGGTAGCGGAAATTTTGAATAGTTCGGAGAACCAGAAAATACCGCCTCTGGCTGGTCCCCAGGAGTGGGGCGGGAATGGAGATTTTGCAGTATCCATCCCCTGCCACGCCCACCAAGCAACACCACGCCCACCAAGCCACGCCCACAGAACCGGTAGTAAAAATATTTGGATCTCACCACTGAGAAGGAGAAGGATTGTTGTAAAACAAGGCAGATGAAGTGGTAGAAAGGCAACCTCAGGCATCCTTAAATTTATTAGGATGAAGAACAAATTAATATGAAAATTAAAAATGAATATATATGATTAACAATGGATAAGATAACTAATTGAAATTAGTTATTTAAAAAGATGTTGAGACTCTAGAAAGAGTGCAGAGAAGAGCAACAAAGATGATTAGGGGACTAGAGACTAAAACATATGAAGAACGGTTGCAGGAACTGGGTATGTCTAGTTTAATGAAAAGAAGGACTAGGGGAGACATGATAGCAGTCTTCCAATATCTCAGGGGTTGCCACAAAGAAGAGGGAGTCAAACTATTCTCCAAAGCACCTGACAAGAAGCAATGGGTAGAAACTGATCAAGGAAAGAAGCAACTTAGAACTAAGGAGAAATTTCCTGACAGTTAGAACAGTTAATCAGTGGAACAACTTGCCTGCAGAAGTTGTAAATGCTCCAACACTGGAAATTTTTAAGAAAATGTTGGATAGCCATTTGTCTGAAATGATGTAGGGTTTCCTGCCTGGGCAGGGGGCTGGACTAGAAGGCCTCCAAGCTCCCTTCCAACTCTGTTATTATGTTATGTTAAATAATGTTAAGAAATTAGGATTTGAGGGCGGATGGTGATGCTGTTTATATAATAAGTATAGAAATATTAAGATAAAATTAAAAAAATAGGGAAAAAGAACATTTTGGCAGAAACTGTAACTATTATAAAGTGTATTTCAATATGACAAGTTGTGTAAGATATGATACAGTCAATACTCTGTTCATAAAATATGTGGGTGGGTGTGAAAGAAAAAAATTAATAAAACTTGATTTTAAAAAAAGAATAGAAATAGAAATAGAATAGAATGGAATGGAATAGAATGGAATGGAATGGAATGGAATGGAATAGAATAGAATGGAATGGAATGGAATGGAATGGAATGGAATGGAATAGAATAGAATAGAATAGAATAGAATAGAATAGAATAGAATAGAATAGAATAGATGGAATGGAATAGAATAGAATAGAATAGAATAGAATAGAATAGAATAGAATAGAATAGAATAGAATAGAATAGATGGAATGGAATGGAATGGAATGGAATGGAATGGAATGGAATGGAATGGAATGGAATGGAATAGAATAGAATAGAATAACAGCATTCAAAGGGACCTTGGAGATCTTCTAGTCCAACCCCCTGCTTAGGTAGGAAACCCTACACCAATTCAGACAAATTCAGACAAACAATCTCTTCTTAAAAATTTCCAGTGTTGAATGAATGAATGAATGAACCAACCAACCAACCAACCAACCAACCAAGTGTTGAATACATAAATATAATAAAATAACCCCCCTGATGATGATGATGATGATGATGATGATGATGATGATGATGATGATGGTGGTGGCTCCATCACTGGAGATTTTGAAGAAGAGATTGGACATCTGTTGGTCTGAAATGGCATAGGGTCTCCTGCTTGAGCAGGGGGCTGGATTAGAAGGCCTCCAGAGGTCCCACCCAACTCTTGTTATTCCAATATTTCGTATTCCGAATCTGAAAATGAAGTTGCTCGGGAGCTCCACGTTCAGGCTTTTAGCTGCTTAACGTTGAGAGAAGCGCTTGTCAGTTGACTTCGTGCCTGATGTTAGTTCAAACGTGAGCTAGTAGAAGGTGGTTGTCAGGAAACCGGCAGGTCCCTATGCCTGAGTCCCCTTTTCCTTATCGGGAGCTGCAGCTTTAAGATGCTCCATGTTGCTCCACTGCAGCAGAACACGAACAATTCAAGGAGGGCCCCAGCTATATCTTTCAGGATCATAAATAATCAGCCTCACGCCATACTTCCAACGCAAAGCATTTCATTTCCAGAGCTACTGTGCAAACATTAACTAATTAATCCTCAGGACTCCCACGTGAGACCGTTAGCAGGACTCATGCTTGGCTTCTATACAGCCCCCCTCCCCCCGCCGAGCCGCCCACCGGAGAGACATTTGAAATATTAATTCTTCTTATTATCTGTTTGGGCCACATATGCCTTAGTGTGGTATCAGAGGCAGACACAGCGTCCCCAGACCGATGTAGCATGTAAGTAGCCATTTATCCGCATTTGATAGGTGACAATATTGAGGCATGCGAAGAATTAAGTTTTTGCAGGCCCTCTCGAGATACGGTCCCCTCCGAATGCCACCGAATTCTGAAGTTGCAGGAAAAGAGGGATTCTCCCCTCTTGTTCCAGTCTATGCCTTCCTTCCTTCCTTCCTTCCTTCCTTCCTTCCTTCCTTCCTTCCTTCCTTCCTTCCTTCCTTCCTTCCTCCCTCCCTCCCTCCCTCCCTCTCTTCCTTGCTCTTCCCTCCTCTTCCTCTCCTTCCTAAATTCCATTCCTTTCTTCCTTCTTTCTTTCATCTCTCCTTCCCTCCCTCCCTCCTTCCCTCCCTTCCTTCCTCCATCCCTCTTTCCTTCCTTCCTTCCTCTCTCTCTCCCTCTTTCCTTCCTTCCTCTCTCCCCTCCATCACTTCCTTGCTCTTCCCTCCTCCCTCCCTTCCCTCTTGTTCTTCCTCCTCGCTTACTCCTTTCATCCCTCCCTCCCTCCCTCACCTCCTTCCACTCCTTCCTCCTTGCTCTTCCTCCTCCTCCCACCCTTCTCTTTCCTTCATTCCTTCCTCCTTTCCTCACTTATTTCTTCCTCCCTCCCTCCCTCCTTCCCTTCCTTGCTCTTCCCTCCCCTTCCTTCCTCCTTTCCTCCTTTCCTCCCTCCCTCCTCCCTTCCTTCATTTTTTTTAATTAATCTACATTCAAAAGCAAAATCTCTCCCAATTAAAAAAAAGCACAGCCCACAAACAAATGCTGGAAAACATATCTTTTAATACATCTCAAATGCATACATACATACATACATACATACATACATACATACATACATACATACATATGTGTGTGTGTGTGTATGTGTGTGTGTGTTTGTGTGTGTGTGTGTGTGTAACTGAGTATTTTCTTGCAAATTCTCTGCATAGTGTCCAAACACATCTCGAAATGCCTATTTCTAAATGTGTATTTCACTTCAGACTATAGCATTTAGCAGTCGGGGTTCTAAATTTCTTTTTTCTTTTTCTTCTTTTCCCAATAGTCCAAGAGGGGGAGATGAGGCCATTTTGTGAAAATAAAATTCCTCAAGCATCACTATGAAGAAATCTCATTACTTCTGACGTGCACTCCGGGTTCTCTTCTCGCCTTGGTCCTTGCATGTTGCAGTGTTAAGAGTGTTTTTGAAAGTGTCAGTAGTGGAATAAAATATGGACAATATATGATAGCAGTGCATAAAGTCAGGGCCTAAATTTAATTGTCCTCAGAACCCGTAGCAAAGTTATAGAGACTCTTAACATATTGAAGTTGAATCTGGTAAAACATCTAGCTAATCTTCCCTTCCCTTCCCTTCCCTTCCCTTCCCTTCCCTTCCCTTCCCTTCCCTTCCCTTCCTCCTCCTCCTCCTCCTTCTCCTCCTCCTCCTCCTCCTCCTCCCTGAAAACCCCATTCCTTCAAACACTGAAGATATTACCTAGTTTGAGTAATGGGTCCTCCCTTTCTTCTCTTTTCCTTCCTTCTTTCTCTCTTCCTTTCTCCTTCCTCCCTTCTCTCTTTTTTTAATTCCCTCCCTCCCTCCCTTTCTTCTTTAACTTTTCCTTCCTTCCTTCCTTCCTTCCTTCCTTCCTTCCTTCCTTCCTTCCTTCCTTCCTTCCTATGCTTCCACTAATTACTTATGATGGTAGGGCCGAAGATGGATCTGAAGTGGCAGAACAAAAAGATGGACATTTCTGAAGAATATCACCAAGTATTTAAGAAAACCCACAAACGGATCATAGAAGAAATAGATTCAGAAAGCAGTCCCAAAGGACCAGGTTCAAATTATGCTACTTCAGACATACTATGCCAAGATTCAGCGCTCCGGACAAGGCTGTTTTTTTTTTTACAGGAAGGAAAAGAGAAGATGACCAGAAGCAAGGTTTTTAAGATAACAAAATCAGAAGCCAGTTGTCTGGCTTTTTTTATATAAATATTAACAAAAGAGATAAGCTTTCGGAGGTATGAGCTCACTGTCTACCCCGGCTGGCTGCGATTCAGTCCTGACAATGATGAATAACTTGAGAGAGAAGAACTAACCTTGCTTATAAATGAATTCCTGGCAAAAGGGGACAAGCCAGGGGTGCTATTCAGCAGGTTCTGACAGGTTCTGGAGAACAGGTAGCGGACATTTTGAGTAGTTGCACTACTTGAGTAGTTGCACTACTATTAATCTTCTCATTGTTCCCATCTCCTTCCACTTACGACTGTAACTTTGTTGCTTGTATCCTTACAATTTATACTGATATTGATGGTTTCCTGATTGCTTATTTGTAGGCTATGACTATCATTATGTGTTGTATCATTAAGTGTTAAATTTGTACCCTGTGACTATCATTAAGTGTTCTAAGTGTTGTACCTTGATGAAGGTATCTTTTCTTTTATGTACACTGAGAGCATGTGCACCAAAGACAAATTCCTTGTGTGTCCAATCACACTTGGCCAATAAAAAATTCTATTCTATTCTATTCTATTCTATTCTATTCTATTCTATTCTATTCTATTCTATTCTATTCTATTCTATGTACACTGAGAGCATATGCACCAAAGACAAATTCCTTGTGTGTCCAATCACACTTGGCCAATAAAGAATTCTATTCTATTCTATTCTATTCTATTCTATTCTATTCTATTCTATTCTATTCTATTCTATTCTATGTACACTGAGAGCATATGCATCAAAGACAAATTCCTTGTGTGTGCAATCACACTTGGCCAATAAAGAATTCTATTCTATTCTATTCTATTCTATTCTATTCTATTCTATTCTATTCTATTCTATTCTATTCTAGTTCCGAGAACCGGCAAACTGGCTGGCCCCAGAGTGGGGAAGGAATGGAGATTTTGCAATATCCTTCAACCAGGAGTGGAGAGGGAATGGGGATTTTGCAGTATCCTTCCCTTGCCATGCTCACCAAGCCCCACCCACCAGAACCAGTAGTAAAAAAATTTGAATTTCACCACTGTACTTAGGGATGGTTCACACCCAGGCCAGAGTCTCTTTTCACTCTTACCATCAGGCAGAAGACATTGAAGTATAGCCAGCCAGACAAACAGGTTTAAAAACAGCTTCTACTCATGGGCTGTCAGACTCCTAAACACAATCGCAATCACTCCACTTACATATAGAAACGTATGGCTAGGTTCCCCCCCCCCAATTACTTGTAAAAGGATTATTCTCTATACTATTCATGTTGTCTTATATTCTCTGTCATGGATTGCACCAGTAGAGGCTAAACCAATTTTGTTGTATACATGACGTACATATTATTATTATTATTATTATTATTATTATTATTATTATTATTATTATTATTATTATTATTATTATTATTATTATTATTATCTTTTATTCATTAAACATGAAACTCAGTCAACTGAACATTCAAAAATCAATCACAAATACCATTCACTGGTGCTAAGGGTTGATATAGGTTTCTGCTTGGACAATTATATGTCTAGAATGGTACAGTGTCTCCTGCCATGGGCAGAGGGTTGGAGTAGTGTAGAGTAGAGTAGAGTAGAGTAGAGTAGAGTAGAGTAGAGTAGAGTAGAATAGAATAGAATAGAATAGAATAGAATAGAATAGAATAGAACAGAATAGAATTCCCCCAGGAGTGGGATGGGAATGGAGATTTTGCAGTAACCTTCCCCTGCCACGCCCACCAAGCCACGCCCACCAAGCCACGCCCACCAAGCCACACCACACCCACCAAGCCACACCCACAGAACCAGTAGTAAAAAAATTTGAATCCCACCACTGGGACAAGCAGTTTCATTGCAATCTTGCTTGCATCCATCCGCAATGAATGAGTTATTGTTATTCTCTCTCTATTTTTTTTAAAACTCTTCCCTCCTTCTAAGTTTTCTGTCTTCCCTCCCCCCCCCACCCGCCAAATCGGTACAGCAGTCTTCAAGGAAGACTGTTTTGACAAATAATATATACCCCTTTTGGAATAACTGGTGAAACTAATCTACAAAGGAGAAGGTAAGCGTTCAAGATAACAGCCGGTGTGGATTACAGACTCCGGCAGGTTCAAAGGAAACTTCCCATAAATATTTACCTCGGGTTCCTCTGCCGTGGAATTAACTTTGTGAAACTTACCATGAAGAAGATGTCTTCCTCCCAGTTTATTTTGCGGTATCATTCATTTCTCAGAATAATCTTCTGGGCTTTCTCTGTTATTGGTTTCTCTCCTCCCCCCCCCCTCCTTCCTTCCTTCCTTCCTTCCTTTTTATTTTTGCCTCCCCTTTACACGCTAAACTTAGATTGGAAACATTTAAACTGTGCTCACCCAGTGTGGCACGGTCCAAAAGGTAGTTATCTCAGGGAACAAAGGATTTTGTTTTTTGCAGAAACAAAATATCACTTTCCCCCCACTCCCCAAATCAAGGGCCTCTGGTGGCGCAACAGGCTAATGCAGCCTATTATTAACAGCAGCTGCTTGCAATATTGCAGGTTCAAGTCCCACCAGGCCCAAGGTTGACTCAGCCTTCCATCCTTTATAAGGTAGGTAAAATGAGGACCCAGATTGTTGGGGGCAATAAGTTGACTTTGTATATAATATACAAATGGATGAAGACTATTGCTTGACATAGTGTAAGCCGCCCTGAGTCTTCGGAGAAGGGCGGGATATAAATGCAAAAAAAACCCCAACAAAACCCTCTCCTTCCAATGCCTTAAAGTGACATTGTGTCACATTGATCTGTTACTTGGAATACAGCGGAATTTTCTTTAGATTTTTTTTAAAATGTAAAATATAATGCAGTTGCAAACAATTTGAACTTTCCATCACTATGGTCTCTTCTCTTCTCTTCTCTTCTCTTCTCTTCTCTTCTCTTCTCTTCTCTTCTCTTCTCTTCTCTTCTCTTCCCTTCTCTTCTTTCCATTAATTCTCTTCTCTTCTGTCAGGTGACAATGATTTAAAGCTGACCAGCACTTTAAGACTGAGGATGAGTCAGCAGGGTTACTGCCCTTTAAGAAGCTGCCTCTATAAGAGAGGCCATTAGAGGGCGTCTCTCTTTCCTCGTGTATCATTCTCCTTGTGTATCTGCATTGTAGTTCTCTGTGTAGAGTCGAAGAAGACTGATCGATTGCCTGGCTTTGCTTAGAACATGTATGTATGTATGCATGTATGTATGTATCTATGTACAATATGTATATCATGTCACCCAAGTCCTTCTTTTCATCAGACTAGATATACACTTATACTATAAGTGTCTCTGAAGTTTGCTACCAGTTCGCTTCGCTACCAGTTTGCGTCACGCACGCATGCGCGGTGCACACCAAACGCATACTTTGCACACATATGCACTGTAGGTGCTACCGTGCAGTGCTGAAAAAGGAGGATTAAGAAGCTTTTTCTAAGGTAAGTAGAACAGCGAGGGGGAGAACAGCTGTGTCCCGCAATTTAGATTCTCTAGAAAGCAGGATGTCCTGCTTGCTAGCCAATATAAATCATGCAGCACAGCTGATCGTTGGAGATACCGGTTCGCCTGAATTGGTAGCATTTTTTTACTATGGGTTCGCCCGAACTGGTAGCTCTTATTACTATCAGTTCAGGCGAACCAGTACAAATCGGTAGCATTTCACCCCTGAAGTGTCCCAAGAACAGAGGGAGAGGGAATGATGTTATAAATGTGACCACATGGATCCTAATTAGATTGTACATGTGACATTGTTCTGGCTTGTTACCAAATGCCTATGTTAGAGCTTTTCCTACCACCAACCATTTATTTATATGTTGAATAAATAGAAATCTATTTATGCTCTTCTAAAGCATATGCGGCTCTCTGGGTGGCCACGAAAAATAATTATTTCAGGTTTATAAAGACAGGAACTGCAGAGAAGGGAAAATGAACCAAAGGAGGATCTAATAAAAACAAGCAAATATTCCCCAATATTTCCCTAATCTCCAAATGTTAAAAATGTTAATGTAACATTGAACTGCACACCAGAGCTTTGGACTCCTGACTGTTTATCAGGGTTTGTATCACACTGAGAAGTTGCAAAAAAATGTTATTATTCTGGATGTAAAGACATGCTTATCGGGAATGTCAGCATTATCCCATTCAACTCTGTTTGGAAGCAGTCGAGAGTTGAAATGAAAATGTGTGAGAATAGAATGGAATGGAATGGAATGGAATGGAATAGAATAGAATAGAATAGAATAGAATAGAATAGAATAGAATAGAATAGAATAGAATAGAATAGAATAGAATAGAATAGAATAGAATAGGCGGAGGAGAAGAGAGGAGAGGAGAGGAGAGGAGAGGAGAGGAGGGAGGGAGGGAGGGAGGGAGGGAGGAGAGGAGAGGAGGAGAGAGAAGAGAAGAGAAGAGAAGAGAAGAGAAGAGAAGAGAAGAGAAGAGAAGAGAAGAGAAGAGAAGAGAAGAGAAGAGAAGAGAAGAGAAGATGGAAGGGACCTTGGAAATCTTCTAGTCCAGTCCCCTGCTCAAGCAGGAGAACCTATACCATTTCAGATAAGGGACTGCCTAGATTCTTCTTAAAAACCTCCAGTGATGGAGTGCCCACAATTTCTGAAGGCAAGCTGTTCCACTGATTAATTGTGCTCACTGTTAGGAAGTTTATCCTTTATTCTACGTTGCTTCTCTCCTTGGTTAGTTTCCATCCATTGTTTCTTGTCCTGCCTTTTGGTTCTTTGGAGAATAAGTTGACCCCCCTCTTCTTTGTGGCAGCCCCTCAAATACTGAAATACTGCTATCATGTCACCCCTAATTCTTCTTTTCTTTAGACTAGCCAAACCCAAATCCTGCGGCCTGTTCTGTTCTGTTATTCTGTTTTGCTGTCATTTTTTTTTCATTCTGTTATTCTCTCATTCTGTCAATCTGCTATTCTGTTATTGTGTCAGTCTGTTATTCTCTCATTCCTTCATTCTGCTGTTCTATTATTCTGTTGTTTAGTCTCCTGGAACTGTGTTTTCCATGTGCAATAATACAGTTTGAAGTCATCAAGAGAACCAAATGCAGAAAACCTGCACATTCCATGTCTAAATGTTTGGGGGTTTGGAGTTAAAGACCAGCAGTCATAGAGGCTACATGTCATCAGACAAATTTAAAGAGGTGTTTGGTTTGGTGGTTGCCACGATCATTCAATAGAACTCACATTTCCAACTCAATCTAGAGCTAAGTACCAGATGCTGGGAATCAACAGCATGGGATGGTAATCAGTTTTATCTTTTGCTTATAAAGTTCCAGCAGCCACTCTCTCTTACTATCGTTGGAAGCAAACTAAATCTCCATCTGACACAGTCATTGGAATGTATGGCTGTGAAGATTGGACCATAAGAAAGGCTGAGCGCCAAAGAATGGAGGCCTTTGAACTCTGGTGCTGGAGAAGACTCCTGCGAGTCCCTTGGACTGCAAGGTGAACAAACAAGTCAATCCTAGAGGAGATCAACCTTGGCTGCTCTTTAGAAGGCCAGATCCTGAAGGTGAAACTGAAATACTTTGGCCACCTAATGAGAAGGAAGGACTCACTGGAGAAGAGCCTAATGCTGGGGAAGATTGAGGGCAAAAGAAGAAGGGGATGACAGAGAACGAGGTGGCTGGATGGAGTCAATGAAGCAGTAGGCATGAATTTAAATGGACTCCAGAGGATGGTAGAGGACAGGAAGGCCTGGAGGAATGTTGTCCATGGGGTCGCGATGGGTCGGACACGACTTCACAACTAACAACAACAACAGGACTGCATTAGCTATTTTTTTTTTTTTTTGCATTTCTCCAGGTGGCAATCTGGATCACAATCTCATCACAACCAACTCATTAAAACTGGCCATTCCAATCTTACCTTGCTTGAGTCACAGACCCTTAAGGTGAACGCACCTCAGGTTTTGGGGCAGACCCAATGATAACGTAATTCAGTTCCCGTCTCTCTCCTTCGATTCACCAAGTGACTTTCATGTTTCTTTCCCCTTTAACTCCGATGCTTCATGAAATAGGTTATTTAAGCT
Organism: Ahaetulla prasina; assembly: GCF_028640845.1. Classification (NCBI taxonomy): domain Eukaryota; kingdom Metazoa; phylum Chordata; class Lepidosauria; order Squamata; family Colubridae; genus Ahaetulla; species Ahaetulla prasina. The sequence continues at coordinate 296,833,478 of NC_080540.1, read as the reverse complement.
TGAGGAAGTACAAATATGTTCCCATCCTGTGTCAGAAATTTATTGAGGGGAGAGTAAAACAAAAGTTCTAAGGTCTGCATTTCCTTCAAATTAAGTAGTTTCCCGTAGTTAATTTTCTGTGAAAGGTAATTCTCACCTCAAACTGCTCTTCTGGCAACATCAGCATTTGATACAGTAAATAAATTTTCAAGTTATCATCAAGTTCTTCTATGATCGAATCCCATCCCACCAGCTGAAACGATCAGAGATTAAAAGCTCCTGAGAACTAAATGATCCAGACGGAGAAGCATTTGATTTCCCTGATAAATTATACAAACGAGGCACTTGAAAGAGTTTCTTAACCAATTTGGCCACTGAAGATCACCTCCGTTTCAATTAAAGGGAAAGGTGGCATGGGCACTGCCTATCGTTCTCACTGTTGTCAAGAAAGATTAGGAAGGGCAGCAAAGGAATAAAAGGGCTCCAATCCAAATCATACCCACTCTCAATTTCAAGAAAATAAAAGCATTTTCTCTCTCTCTTTCTCTCTCTCTCTCTCTTTTCTTTTTTCTTTTTGTTAAAATGGGTCAGTATTAGGGACAAAGCATTCTACATTCGCCTTACTTGGAAGAGACTGGGAGGAGCCAAGAACTTAAACAATCAGAATAAAATATAAATATATATTTTGACATAGATAATATACATATAAGTAGATGATAAAGATATAAGATATAGATAGGGAGATAGATAGATAGATAGATAGATAGATAGATAGATAGATAGATAGATAGATAGATAGATAGATAGATAGATAGATAGATAGATAGATAGATAGATAGATAGATAGATAGATAGATAGATAGATAGATAGATAGATAGATAGATAGATAGAGAGAGAGAGAGAGAGAGAGAGAGAGAGAGAGAGAGAGAGAGATGGGTATAGGTATAGGTATTGATACATAAATTAAATATAGATTATAGATATATAGATATACAGTAGATATAGCACTTTAGACCGGGGTGAAATCCAGCAGGTTCTGATAGGTTCTGGAGAACTGGTAGCGGAAATTTTGAGCAGTTCGGAGAACCGGCAAATACCACCTCTGGCTGGCCCCAGAATGGGGAGGGAATGGGGATTTTGCAGTATCTTTTCCCTGCCATGCCCACCAAGCTACACCCACCAAGCCATGCCTACAGAACCGTTAGTAAAAAAAAATGGATTTCACCACTGACTTAGTCTTATGTACCACTTCATAGTACTTTTACAGCCCTCTCTAAGTGGTTTACAGAGTCAGCATATTGCCCCCAACAATCTGGGCCCTCATTTTTACTGACTTTGGAAGGATTGAAGGATGAGATTTGAACTGCCAAATTGCAGGCAGCCGGCAGTCAGCAGAAGTAACCTGCAGTACTGTATTCTAACCACTGTGCCACCATGGCTCATATCTATATCTATATCTATATCTATATCTATATCTATATCTATTATTTATTTATTTATTTATTATTTAGACTTTTATACCGCCCTTCTCCCGAAGGACTCAGGGCGGTGTACAGCCAAATTAAAATATACAATCTACAATATTAAAACAACAAATTAAAATAACATATTATATAACATATTATATAAATATATAGATATATATCTATATCTTGATGATCTGTCCTTAACCTGGTCCTTCAAATCATCCCATAGTGTGCTCATACCACTCTATCCATTCCATCTATGTACTGATTGGTGGATTCATTACTTATGTGTCCCTAAATCACTGTCAACTTTTAGTGACCTCATAAATACATTTTTTTCTGTGATGATCTATGCTTAATCCGATCTTTCAGGTCTTTCAACTGTGCCACCATCCCTGTAACTGATGGAGGCCATCCAACTTGCTACTCCTCTTCTCCGTCTTTCCTTCCACCTTTCTATCATCAGAGCCTTCTTCAGAGAACTGGCTCTTTGCATCATGTGTTTAACAGAATAATATAATAACAGAAGGGAAGGGACCTTGGAGGTCTTCTAGTTCAACCCACTGCTCAAGCAGGAGAACCCTATACCAGTAATCTCCAACCTTTTCGCCTTGGCGGCTCAGCCCAGCCCAGCATGGAGGGGAGGGAAGCATGGGAGTGCCAGGTGCATGTGTGGGTGCATCGTTCCATTGGTACAAGTGGAGCTTTGTTTGCAAGTGCAGGGAACCAGTGTTTGCATGAGTAGAGGTTTGTGCAAGCACACTTGCTCACTACTCACACGAGTGAAGCTTCTCATGCACACGCTTGCCAATTGGATAACCATTTAGATATGAGCCAGCAGTGTGCAGCAGCTGCTAAAAAAGCCAACACAGTTCTGGGCTGCATAAACAGAGGGATAGAATCAAGATCACGTGAAGTGTTAGTGCCACTTTATAATGCCTTGGTAAGGCCAAACTTGGAATATTGCATTCAGTTTTGGTCGCCACGATGTAAAAAAGATGTTGAGACTCTAGAAAGAGTGCAGAGAAGAGCAACAAAGTTGATTAGGGGACTGGAGGCTAAAACATATGAAGAACAGTTGCAGGAACTGGGTATGTCTAGTTTAATAAAAAGAAGGACTAGGGGAGACATGATAGCAGTGTTCCAATATCTCAGGGGTTGCCACAAAGAAGAGGGAGTCGGGCTGTTCTCCAAAGCACCTGAGGGTAGAACAAGAAGCAATGGGTGGAAACTGACCAAAGAAAGAAGCAACTTAGAACTAAGGAGAAATTTCCTGACAGTGAGAACAATTAATAAGTGGAACGACTTGCCTGCAGAAGTTGTGAATGCTCCAACACTGGAAATTTTTAAGAAAATGTTGGATAACCATCTGACTGAGGTGGTGTAGGGTTTCCTGCCTGGGCAGGGGGTTGGACTAGAAGGCCTCCAAGGTCCCTTCCAACTCTGCTGTTATATATATTATATATATTAGAACTAAGGAGAAATTTCCTGACAGTTAGAACAATTAATAAGTGGAACGACTTGCCAGCAGAAGTTGTGAATGCTCCAACACTGGAAATTTTTAAGAAAATGTTGGATAACCATCTGACTGAAATGGTGTAGGGTTTCCTGCCTGGGCAGGGGGTTGGACTAGAAGACCTCCAAGGTCCCTTCCAACTCTGATAAAATAAATTGATCATGTGGCCTGGCTTGAGGCAGTAGTGGGCTGCAGCCTGGGGTTAAGGACCCCCATGCTATACCATTTCAGGCAAATGGTTATCTAACATCTTCTTAAAAACCTCCAGTGTTGGAGCATTCACAACTTCTGGAGGCAAGTTGCCCCACTGATTAATTGTTCTCACTGCCAGGAAATTTCTCCTTAGTTCCAGGTTGCTTTTCTCCTTGATGAGTTTCCACCCATTGCTTCTTGTCCTGCCTTCAGGTGCTTTGGAGAATAGCTTGACTACCTCTTCTTTGGGGCAGCTCCTGAGATATTGGAAGATGCTATCACGTTTCTACTAGTCTTTCTTTTCATCAGACTAGATACACCCAATTCATGCAACCATTCTTTATATGTTTTATGTCAGGCCTGGAAGCCATCTTTTACATTGGATCTTCAGGCCTGTCACATTTAGTGCTGTGGGAAACTGGGAGGGGGGATTGTATGGAGCAGGGGTGATATATAGCCATAATAATATTCCTTTCTCAGAGAGTCAAGGACATCTTGCTCTGCACCTGGAGTGACGTAATTGGGAGGCATCTCCAGGTGGGCCGGTTCTTTGATTGGACCATGTGATGGACTTGTGGGTGCTGGGCAGGGAAGCTTTCAGATTTGGGTTTTTCCAGATGGGCCAATATGACATCTCTAATAAAATGGAACTTTGAGGAGCTTCAAGCCTTGCAGTCTTCTTTCGTTGTGGGTTTTACTTGGAACCCTGACATTTTAGCCTCAGTCCCTAATCATCTTTGTTGCTCTTCTCTGCACTCTTTTCAGAGTCTCAGCCTCTTTTTTTTTAATGTCGTGATGACCAAAACTGGATGCACTATTCCAAGATGGTATTACGAAGGCATTATAAAGTAGTACTAAAAAGCTCTAAGAGTTATAAACCTAATCTTGTGTAGCTTCTTTTCCAAAAACACCACACTACTAACCAGAGCATATAAAACATTTGCTCAACCAATTCTAGAATATAGCTCACCTGTTTGAAACCCTCACCACATCTCTGACATCAATACAATTGAACGTGTCCAGAAATATTTTACAAGAAGAGTTCTCCATTCCTCTGAAAACAATAAAATACCTTATCCCAACAGACTTGAAATCCTAGGCTTAGAAAACTTGGAACTCCGTCGCCTTCGACAAGACCTAAGTTTAACTCACAGAATCATCTATTGTAATGTCCTTCCTGTTAAAGACTACTTCAGCTTTAATTGCAATAATACTAGAGCAACTAGATCACGTGAAGTGTTAGTACCACTTTATAATGCCTTGGTAAGGCCACACTTGGAATATTGCATCCAGTTTTGGTCACCACGATGTAAAAAAGATGTTGAGACTCTAGAAAGAGTGCAGAGAAGAGCAACAAAGATGATTAGGGGACTGGAGGATAAAACATATGAAGAACGGTTGCAGGAACTGGGTATGTCTAGTTTAACAAAAGAAGGACTAGGGGAGACATGATAGCTGTGTTCCAATATCTCAGGGGCTGCCACAAAGAAGAGGGAGTCGGGCTGTTCTCCAAAGCACCTGAGGGTAGAACAAGAAGCAATGGGTGGAAACTAATCAAAGAAAGAAGCAACTTAGAACTAAGGAGAAATTTCCTGACAGCTAGAACAATAAATAAGTGGAATGACTTGCCTGCAGAAGTTGTGAATGCTCCAACACTGGAAATTTTTAAGAAAATGTTGGATAACCATCTGACTGAGGTGGTGTAGGGTTTCCTGCCTGGGCAGGGGGTTGGACTAGAAGGCCTCCAAGGACCCTTCCAACTCTGTTGTTATATATATATTAGAACTAAGGAGAAATTTCGTGACAGTTAGAACAATTAATAAGTGGAACGACTTGCCAGCAGAAGTTGTGAATGCTCCAACACTGGAAATTTTTAAGAAAATGTTGGATAACCATCTGACTGAAATGGTGTAGGGTTTCCTGCCTGGGCAGGGGGTTGGACTAGAAGACCTCCAAGGTCCCTTCCAACTCTGATAAAATAAATTGATCATGTGGCCTGGCTTGAGGCAGTAGTGGGCTGCAGCCTGGGGTTAAGGACCCCCATGCTATACCATTTCAGGCAAATGGTTATCTAACATCTTCTTAAAAACCTCCAGTGTTGGAGCATTCACAACTTCTGGAGGCAAGTTGCCCCACTGATTAATTGTTCTCACTGCCAGGAAATTTCTCCTTAGTTCCAGGTTGCTTTTCTCCTTGATGAGTTTCCACCCATTGCTTCTTGTCCTGCCTTCAGGTGCTTTGGAGAATAGCTTGACTACCTCTTCTTTGGGGCAGCTCCTGAGATATTGGAAGATGCTATCACGTTTCTACTAGTCTTTCTTTTCATCAGACTAGATACACCCAATTCATGCAACCATTCTTTATATGTTTTATGTCAGGCCTGGAAGCCATCTTTTACATTGGATCTTCAGGCCTGTCACATTTAGTGCTGTGGGAAACTGGGAGGGGGGATTGTATGGAGCAGGGGTGATATATAGCCATAATAATATTCCTTTCTCAGAGAGTCAAGGACATCTTGCTCTGCACCTGGAGTGACGTAATTGGGAGGCATCTCCAGGTGGGCCGGTTCTTTGATTGGACCATGTGATGGACTTGTGGGTGCTGGGCAGGGAAGCTTTCAGATTTGGGTTTTTCCAGATGGGCCAATATGACATCTCTAATAAAATGGAACTTTGAGGAGCTTCAAGCCTTGCAGTCTTCTTTCGTTGTGGGTTTTACTTGGAACCCTGACATTTTAGCCTCCAGTCCCCTAATCATCTTTGTTGCTCTTCTCTGCACTCTTTTCAGAGTCTCAGCCTCTTTTTTTTTAATGTCGTGATGACCAAAACTGGATGCACTATTCCAAGATGGTATTACGAAGGCATTATAAAGTAGTACTAAAAAGCTCTAAGAGTTATAAACCTAATCTTGTGTAGCTTCTTTTCCAAAAACACCACACTACTAACCAGAGCATATAAAACATTTGCTCAACCAATTCTAGAATATAGCTCACCTGTTTGAAACCCTCACCACATCTCTGACATCAATACAATTGAACGTGTCCAGAAATATTTTACAAGAAGAGTTCTCCATTCCTCTGAAAACAATAAAATACCTTATCCCAACAGACTTGAAATCCTAGGCTTAGAAAACTTGGAACTCCGTCGCCTTCGACAAGACCTAAGTTTAACTCACAGAATCATCTATTGTAATGTCCTTCCTGTTAAAGACTACTTCAGCTTTAATTGCAATAATACTAGAGCAACTAGATCACGTGAAGTGTTAGTACCACTTTATAATGCCTTGGTAAGGCCACACTTGGAATATTGCATCCAGTTTTGGTCACCACGATGTAAAAAAGATGTTGAGACTCTAGAAAGAGTGCAGAGAAGAGCAACAAAGATGATTAGGGGACTGGAGGATAAAACATATGAAGAACGGTTGCAGGAACTGGGTATGTCTAGTTTAACAAAAAGAAGGACTAGGGGAGACATGATAGCTGTGTTCCAATATCTCAGGGGCTGCCACAAAGAAGAGGGAGTCGGGCTGTTCTCCAAAGCACCTGAGGGTAGAACAAGAAGCAATGGGTGGAAACTAATCAAAGAAAGAAGCAACTTAGAACTAAGGAGAAATTTCCTGACAGCTAGAACAATAAATAAGTGGAATGACTTGCCTGCAGAAGTTGTGAATGCTCCAACACTGGAAATTTTTAAGAAAATGTTGGATAACCATCTGACTGAGGTGGTGTAGGGTTTCCTGCCTGGGCAGGGGGTTGGACTAGAAGGCCTCCAAGGACCCTTCCAACTCTGTTGTTATATATATATTATAAATAAATAAAATAAAGAATAAGAATAAGAAGAGGGGGAAGAGAAGAAGAAGGAAGATGAAGAGGAGGAGGAATTAGAATAAGAATAAGAGGGGGAAGGGAGGGGGAGGAACATCTAAGCAAAAAGTACATCTTGGCATAAGTCAATAGCATGCTTTTCTGAATTTGGGCCATACTCAAATGCTCTGCTCTCCAATCACTGACACATGCTTTGGGGCCGTTGAGTCATCCTTTCACGCAACTCTTGCAAATGGTATCATTTGGCAACTAATTTCCTCGCTTAGTTTTGGCCATTACTCATTCTCAGTCTCCTCAATCTGCAGGCAATTTTCCACATTATTAGTTACCCACCTGTCTTATTAAAGTGGACTTTCAGAAACTCTCTGCATCTCCATTTTTTGGTACCTTTTTAGATCAAGCAAATAATTGGCTTTACTTGGATGGAAGGGTTTAATAGGAAGACGACAGTCAATTCCAGAAGTTAATAGCGACAGCATCTGGTTTCCTCTTCTAATATTGAAAAGAAAAGGAAGAAACGATCAACTTGGTGAATGAAAGGTGGGCGTGAGAGAGAAGAAGAAACAATGGGAGATCAAACTTATTTAAACCCCAAGAAACCAGATTCAATATAAATTGAAAAGAAGTCCAGATTAACATAGTTTGTCTGATATGTCTCATTTCAAACTCTCTGGGGTCAGCCATTGTCCCAAGAAAAAGTTAAAGTTTTTTTTTTTAAAAGCGAGGTACAAGATCATCTTCTTTAAGAAGATACTTACACTGAGAGCATATACACCAAGACAAATTCCTTGTGTGTCCAATCACACTTGGCCAATAAAAATTCTATTCTATTCTACTTAGACAGGGGTGAAATCCAGCAGGTTCTGACATGTTCTGGAGAACAGGTAGTGGAAATTTTGAGTAGTTCGGAGAACTGGAAAATAGCACCTCTGGCTGGCCCCAGAGTGGGGAGGGAATGGGGATTTTGCAGTATCCTTCCCCTGCCATGCCCACCAAGCCACTTCTACAGAACCGTAGTAAAAATTTTTGAATTTCACCACTGTACTTAGGGATAATTCACACCCTGGGCAGTTTTCACTCTTACCATCGGGCAGGAGACATCGAAGTATAGCCAGCCGGACAAAAAGGTTTAAAAACAGCTTCTACCCGTGGACTGTCAGACTCCTAAACACAATCACAATCACACCAAATACATATGGAAACGTATGGCTAGGGTTTTTTCCTCCAATTACTTGATTAATCTCTCTACTATTCATGTTGTCTTGTATTCTCTGTCATGGATTGCACCAGTAGAAGCTAAACCAATTTTGTTGTATACATGATGTACAATGACAATAAAGGCTACTATTATTTTTTACACAAAATGACAGTATACACAGCAAACGAGATAACTATGCTGGATTTCGTATCACAGATCACTAGTCGAACACTTCCCAAGCATTTAGGACTGCGTGATGTATCGGCGAATTATTATGCAATTAATTTTTTTTTATTATTTTGCGAATATTTTGTGAATATGTGAATACTTATGCAATAATAATAATAATAATAATAATAATAATAATAATAATAATAATAACAACAACAACTACTACTACTACTACTACTACTACTACTACTACTATTACTATCTTTTATTCATTAAACGTGAAACTCAGTCAACTGAATATTCAAAAATGCATCACAAATACCATTGACTGGTGCAAATGGTTGATATAGGTTGCTGCTTGGATAATTATATGTCTAGAATGGTACAGTGTCTCCTGACATGGGCAGAGGGTTAGAGTAGAGTAGAGTAGAGCAGAGCAGAGCAGAGCAGAGCAGAGCAGAGCAGAACAGAACAGAACAGAACAGAACAGAACAGAACAGAACAGAATAGAATAGAATGTCCCTTGGACTGCAAGACGAACAAACAAGTCAGTCCTAGAGGAGATCAACCCTGACTGCTCTTTAGAAGGTCAGATCCTGAAGATGAAACTGAAATCCTTTGGCCACCTAATGAGAAGGAAGGACTCACTGGAGAAGAGCCTAATGCTGGGAATGATGGAGGGCAAAAGAAGAAGGGGACGGCAGAGAACGAGGTGGCTGGATGGAGTCACTGAAGCAGTCGGAGTGAGTTTAATGGACTCCAGAGGATGGTAGAGGACAGGAAGGCCTGGAGGAACATTGTCCATGGGGTCGCGATGGGTTGGACACAACTTCGCAACTAACAACAAAGAATAGAATAGAATTCTTTATTGGCCAGGTGCGATTGGACACACAAGGAATTTGTCTTCGGTACATAAGCTCTCCATGGACATAAAAGATATAAGTGATTAATCATGATCATAGCAGTGGTGAAATACATTTTTTTTTATTACCAGTTCCGTGGACATGGCTTGGTGGGCGTGGCAGGGGAAGGATACTGCAAAATCACAATTCCCACCCCATTCCAGGGGAAGGATACTGCAAAATCCCCATTCCCCCCCACTCCTGGGAAAAAGATATTGCAAAATCTCCATTCCCACCCCACTCTGGGGCCACTTCTCCAAACTACTCAAAATTTCCGCTACCGGTTCTCCGAACTGCTCAAAATTTCCGCTACCAGTTCTCCCGAACCTCTCAGAACCTGCTGGATTTCACCCCTGGATCATAGTCATCATAAATACATTCATCATGAATCATGACATTCATAAGACCTCCAAGGTCCCTTCCACCCTTATTATTCTATGTTCCACTCAGAAGTCTAGGCAAATATGATGCCTAAAAAGGCAGTGCATGGTAATTTCTGAAAAAAAGAATTGAAGGAATCAGGTTTCAAAGATACGAAACATCTGTCTTTCTTTGCACTTCTACTGTTCTGGTACTATAAGGATGGTGAGATTCTTATTTGAACCATTTGGATATCACTCTTACTCACATAAGAGTAAGCACCACATAACAAATCAGATCTGACATTTGTACCTCACCAGGCAAATAAAAACAATATTTACAGTTCTCAGCAACAGGTTCAGTGGTGGGTTTCCAATATTCTTACCATCGGTTCACCACACGCATGTGTGCCTCTGCACATGTGCCTGGCCTTTCGCACGTGTGCTTTGCTCACTCACACACCTTCCATGCATGCGCCCGGCCTCAAAAACATACCTAAATAGGACGGCATAGATCCAGGGCAAGTGGGTGGACCCACCCGCAATCTCCGCTACTGGTTTGGCTGAATCAGTACGAACTGGCTGAACCACCTCTGAATAAGTTGGGTACAGAGCAGGGGTGAAATGCTCCCGGTTCAGACCGGATCGCACAATCTGGTAGTGATGGGGGGCAGGTAGTTCAGAGAACTGGTAGCAAAAATCCCTGCCCTCCCCCCCCACTGCCCACGCCTCGCTGTTCCTCTTCTCTGTCCCTGAAGCGCTCGGTGGTGATATAGCTGCAAACGGCCTTAAATAACTGCCGCGGCGCTTCAAAGAGCCACACTACAGCTGATCAGCGCTATAGGCGGCTAGTAGACCGGTGCCTCTATTTTTAAAGAGGGAGACCGGTGCCTCCTCAAAAAAGGCAATTAGTAGACCGATGCCTCTATTTTTAAAGAAGGTAGATGGTGCCTCCCAAAAAAAGGCAATTAGTAGACCGATGCCTCTATTTTTAGAGAAGGTAGACCGGTGCGCTCCCAAGTTTTGTATACTTTATTATTTTTATTATTTATTATTATTGGCCATGCCCATTCAGTCACCTGACCACCAAGCCATCCCCACCAATTAAGCCATGCCCACAGAACCAGTAGGGAAAATTTTTAGATTTCACCCCTGGTACAGAGTGAATATCTGAGGAGACCAAAGCTATGAACTGGCATGAATTTCCTTCGGAATAAGAAAGGACATTCATTTCCTCCTCTAACGAACATCTCCACGTTTTCCTAAGCCAGTGTGATTCATCATCCAAAGGAGAGCTGTAAAATATTCACAGAACATGATCTCCTTTCAGCGCTGTTCTCATCCTCCCTGCCAAGCAATTTACGAGGCTAATTTCAGTAGGTTTTATTGTTGTTTTGTGGTTCACTGAAATGCTCATGTTTTGCTAGACATTTCTCCTCAGATTTGATGGTTTTTGTTTTTGTTTTTTGATGAAAAATCAGCTTTGTTTTTACCCGTTTTCTCTCTCTCTCTCTCTTTCTCTCTCTCTCTCTCCCTCCCTCCCTCCCTCCCTCTCTCTCTCTCTCTCTCTCTCTTTGTGTGTGTTTTTTGAGATAATGTTGACTCTCTAGACTTGTCCCTGCAGTTTTCTCAGCAAGATTTCCAGAAGGAGTTTCTCTTTGTGTACTTCCCAGGGCTGAGAGAAAATAACAGGACCTCTTCACTCAGTTGGTTTTGAGCTGAGGACAGCACTAAAACTCATGGTCTCCCAGTTTCTACTCTGATGCTTAATTGGTACCCCAAATTGTTTCTCTTAAAAAGCATAAAGGTAAAGGTAAAGGTTCCCCTCACACATACGTGCTAGTCGTTCCAGATTCTAGGGGGCGGTGCTCATCTCCGTTTCAAAACCAAAGAGCCAGTGCTGTCCAAAGATGTCTCCGTGGTCATGTGGCCGGCAAAGGCTCACGGAACGCTGTTACCTTCCCACCAAAGGTGGTCCCTATTTTTTCTACTTGCATTTTTTACGTGCTTTCAAACTGCTAGGTTGGCAGAAGCTGGGACAAGTAACGGGAGCTCACCCCATTACACAGAAGCACTACGGATTCGAACCACTGAACTGCCGATCTTTCGATTGACAAGTTCAGCATCTTAGCCCCTGAGCCACTGCGTCCCCAGTAAAAAGCATAAATTTTCAATAAAAATAAAAATCTAGCCAGATCTGTTGTAAATTTATTTATTTCTGGATTTATTTCTACAGAGGTTGCATATTTGTTTCTATTTTTATTTAAATTGTAAATAAAAAAAATAAACTGAAGCTATAGCACAAAGAGTATCAGAGGAACAAAGTCCTTGCATGATAACATTTAAAATGTAAAAAACAAGTTGAGACTCTGGAAAGAGTGCAAAAAAGAGCAACAAAGATGATTAAGGGACTGAAGACTAAAATATATGAAGAATGGTTGCAGGAATTGGGTATGTCTAGTTTAAAAAAAGAGAAGAGGAGAGGATTGGAGAGGAGAAGGGAAGGGAAGGGAAGGGAAGGGAAGGGAAGGAAAGGTAAGGAAAGGAAAGGAAAGGAAAGGAAAGGAAAGGAAAGGAAAGGAAAGGAAAGGAAAGGAAAGGAAAGGAAAGGAAAGGAAAGGAAAGGAAAGGAACGGAACGGAAAGGAAAGGAAAGGAAAGGAAAGGAAGAGAAAATAAGAGATGATAGCTGTGTCCCAATATTTGAGGGGTTGCCACAAAGAAGAGGGAATCAATCTATTTTCCAAAACACTTGAAGGCAGGACAAGAGCAACAGATGGAAACTAATCAAGGAGAGACCCAATCTAGAACTAAGGAGAAATTCCCTGACAATGAAAATGATCAGTGGAATGCCTTCCAGATGTTGTGAATGCTCCAACACTGGATGTTTTAAAAAGAGATTGGACATCCATTTGTTTGAAATGATAATAGGATAGGATAGGATAGGATAGGATAGGATAGGATAGGATAGGATAGGATAGGATAGGATAGGATAGGATAGGATAGGATAGGATAGTAGGATAGGATAGAATAGAATAGAATTCTTTATTGGCCAAGTGTGATTGGACACACAAGGAATTTGTCTTGGTTCATATGCTCTCAGTGTACATAAAAGAAAAGATACCTTCATCTAGAACCATAAAGGTCTCTTGAGCAGGGAGTTGAGCTGGAAGACCTCCAAAGTCCTTTACAGCTTTATTATTATTATGTTATTCTGTAAAAATGTCCTAAAGGAAAGTTTGATCATGTTCAACCTTACTGTATCTTTGATCACTTTGCTAAATCTGATTATATGTTCCGCCAACATGAAAGAGTTCGGTTAGGTTGTCATAGTTTTCAGCAACTCCGAATGTGTCTCTCAAATGGAGATGACTGAGAAACAACAGACCTACTTCCAGAAGGTGGCAACCTCTGGCTGGTTCTCTCTGATCTTGAAAGCTAAGCAGGATTGGGACTCAGTAGGATTTGGGTAGGAGACAGGCTAAAAAAAAAAACTAAGACCAGAGGCTAGTTGGGCAGACCAAAACACATTCCCAAAGAAGAGAATGGTAAACAGATTCTATATTATTGTCACGTAAATTGCATGGACATCAGAGGTGGTATTTATTTTTTATTTTTATTTATTTATTTATTTGTCACAACATCATACAAAAAGATTATGTAGTATATACACATATAAACATATATAGGAAGAAGAAAAGAAAAACAATAGGACAGGAACGGTAGGCACGTTTGTGCGCTTATGCACGCCCCTTATGGTCCTCTTAGGAATGGGGTGAGGTCAATAGTAGAAAGTTTTTGGTTAAAGCTATTAGGATTATGGGAAGAGACCACAGAGTCAGGTAAAGTATTCCAAGCACTGATGATTCTGTTGCAGAAGTCATATTTTCTGCAATCTAGATTAAAGCGGTTTACATTAAGTTTAAATCTATTGGTTGCCCTTGTATTATTGCAATTAAAGCTGAAGTAGTCTTTGACAGGAAGGACATTACAATAGATGATTCTGTGAGTTAAACTTAGGTCTTGTCGAAGGCGACGGAGTTCCAAGTTTTCTAAGCCTAGGATTTCAAGTCTGGTGGGATAAGGTATTTTGTTGTTTTCAGAGGAATGGAGAACTCTTCTTGTAAAATATTTCTGGACACGCTCAATTGTATTGATGTCAGAGATGTGGTGAGGGTTCCAAACAGGTGAGCTGTATTCTAGAATTGGTCTAGCAAATGTTTTATATGCTCTGGTTAGTAGTGTGGTGTTTTTGGAAAAGAAGCTACGCAAAATTAGGTTTACAACTCTTAGAGCTTCTGCCCGATTCACTCGAACCGGTAGAGGAAACTGCAGGTTTTTGAGCCCAGGCGCATGCGCGGACGGGGCGCATGTGCTCACATTTATGAACCGGTAGGGAAAGTAAATAAATACTCCCCCTGATGGAGGTGTTCGTGAAGTCATGCTTGACTTGACAGAGGGTTTATCTACATGTACATTACCTGACTTTGGCTGTCAGGCCTGATTAGTGTTTGAATGGGTAACTGTTGAGAAACCTCAGAAGCATAGAGTGAACAAAGAAGTTGAAAAATATCCCAGAGAAAGACAACGGGAATTTTTCATATTGTCTCCAGGAAAACATCATGAACATGTTCATGAAGTCCTCAACTGTAAGGTAAAGGTAAAGGTTCCCCTCGCACATACATGCTAGTCGTTCCCAACTCTAGGGGGTGGTGCTCATCTCCATTTCAAAGCCGAAGAGCCAGCGCTGTCCGTAGACATCTCCGTGGTCATGTGACTGGCATGACTCAATGCCAAAGGTGCACAAAATGCTCTTCCCTTCCCACCAAAGGTGGTCCCTATTTTTCTACTTGCATTTTTTACGTGCTTTCGAACTGCTAGGTTGGCAGAAGCTGGGACAAGTAATGGGAGCTCACCCCGTTATGCGGCACTAGGGATTCGAACTGCCGATCTTTCAATCAACAAGCTCAGCATCTTACCAACTGAGCCACCACGTCCCCGATAACTCTAGTTGAGCTTAAATGGAAGGAGACTTTTCATTGCAATAGAATACAGAACAACAGAGTTGGAAGGTCTTTTAATCCAAGTCCCTGTTCAAGGCAGGAAACCTTATACCATCTCAGTCAAATGGTTGTCCAGTCTATTTTTGAAAACCTCCAACAATGGAGCACCCACAACTTCCAGAGGCAAGTGGTTCCACCGATTAATTGTTCTCACCATCTGGAAATTACTCCTTAGTTCTAGGTCGGATCTCTTCTTGATAAATTTCCATCTGTTACTTCTTACCCTCAGGTGCTTTGGAGAACCTGTCTTCTCAGGGATAGCTCCTCAAATACTGGGAGACAACACTTCCACTTTTTTCACATAAATCTATATATCCTTTTATTTTATAACTATTTGGCAGTTTGTAGGAAGGAGATTTCCAGGGTTCCAAGTACCACCCCCAATGAAAGAAGACTCCGAGGCTTGAAGTTCCTCAAAGTTCCATTTTATTAGAGATGTCATCAGTGGTGGACTGCTGCTGGTTCAGACCGATTCGGACAAACTGGTAGGTCTGATGATCAGCTGGCCCCACTCACCCATCCCCGCCCTATCCTGTCCTATATTTCTTTTTTTTTCACTCAGCTGATTCGCACGGCACAGCTGATTTCCACGCCTCCGCTGTTCTACTTACCGGGGCTGCCTTAGAAGGTAAGCAGCTGAGCTTCAAATTGATGTATTTTGAACACTTGCGTGCAAGCGTGTTAGGTGCGCACACACGCAAAGCTTGTGCTGACAGAACCGGTTTTTAACTGGTTTCAGCCCTCCGTTGGATGTCATTTCCCCACCCAAAGGAAAGTCCAAGTCCCTACCCAGCACCTACATGTCCATCACAATGGTCCAATCAATGCACCATCCCAACTGGAGATGCCTCCCAGCCACACACACTCAGATGCAGGGCAAGATGTCCTTGACTCTCTGAGAAAGGAATGTTATTATAATTATATATCACCCTGGCTCCATACAATCCCCCTCCTCCCAGTTTACCACAGCAGTAAATGTGGCAGGCCCAATGCAAAAGGTGGCTTCCAGGCCTGACAGAGATGGTAAGAGCAATAGCACTTAGATGTATATACCGCTTCACAGTGCTTTACAGCCATCTCTAAGTGGTTTGCAGAGCCAGCATACATCCCCATACAATCTGGGTCCTCATTTTACTGACCTTGGAAGGATGGAAAGCTGAGTCAATTTTCAACCGGTCAGGATCAAACCAGAGGTGGGTTTCAGCAGATTCTGACCAGTTCTGGAGAACCGGTAGCAGAAATTTTGAGAAGTTCGGAGAACTGGTAGTAAAAATTCTGACTGGCCCCGCCCCCATCTATTCTCTTCCTCCCAAGTCCTAGCTGATGGGAGGAAATGGCGATTTTACAGTATCCTTCCCCTGGAGTGGGGTGGGAATGGAGATTTTACAGTATCCTTCCCTTGCCACACCCACCACGCCACACCCACAGAACCGGTAGTAAAAAAATTTGAATCCCACCACTGGATCAAACCCCTGGCACTGAGCAGAGTCCACCTGCAATACCGCCTTCTAACCACTGCAACACCACAGGTTTTTTTTTTTTTGGTTTTTTTTTTATTTTGTCACAACAGTATACACAAACATCAACATAAGAAAATCAACACATTATAAAAGAAAAAAAATATATAAGCAAAAGTATGCAACAACCATGTTAATTTATTATAACAAAAGGGAACAATAGGACAGGAACGGTAGGCACATTTGTGCTCTTATGCACGCCCCTTA
This sequence comes from Ahaetulla prasina, assembly GCF_028640845.1. Lineage (NCBI taxonomy): Eukaryota > Metazoa > Chordata > Lepidosauria > Squamata > Colubridae > Ahaetulla > Ahaetulla prasina. Next base: position 296,817,085 of record NC_080540.1, on the reverse strand, counting down.
TTGTCCTCTAAGGAATGGGGTGAGGTCAATAGTGGACAGTTTTTGGTTGAAGATTTTGGGATTTTGAGTAGAGACTATAGAGTCTGGTAATGAGTTCCAAGCGTTAACAACTCTGTTACAGAAGTCATATTCTATACAATCAAGTTTGAAGCGGTTGACATTAAGTTTGAATCTATTGTTTGCTCTTGTATTATTGTGATTGAAGCTGAAGTAGTCTTTTACAGGAAGGACATTGCAATAGATGATTCTGTGTGTTAAACACAGGTCATGTCAAAGTCAGCAGAGTTCTACGTTTTCTAATCCCAGGATTTCAAGTCTGGTGGCATAAGGTATTTTGTTGTTTTCGGAGGAGCGAAGTTCACAGAGTGCGTGTTTGTGACTGCCAAGATATCCAAATCTGATATATACCACCAGCTCCCAAGCTCTGCATTCACCGACTTCTACTGTAGGACCAACTTGTACAGCAGATGTTCCTTCCTTCCTTTGCAATGGCTGCCCTCTTAGCGAGATACAACAGCTGTTTGTGACAACAGTTTCTGAAAATGAGGCTGGGTGAAAGAGAGAGAACGGGGAGGGAAGGAGAAAGAGTCCACAATTCATCCCACCCTGTCGTTCCGGAAGAGCTTGTTCCCAAATGTGGCTGCCATCCAAGAGTTGCAATATCAAAGGCCACCCTGACAGCTTGCTAGAGGTCTGAGAGCCGAACCTACTTTGCATATAAATTGGAAAGGCCTTTATTGAAATCATAGAGAAGAAAAGCTCACAAATGTGGAACAACGGCATTTTCCTTGTTGGGCAAATCAAAACAAGGGTGACGCTTAAATTTAGAGCCGCCACAACCAAGAAATAAAGCCTGCAAGCTGTTCACGGAGCAATGGCAGACCTGATCGCTAGTTTGAAGGATTCATTCGTCTTTATGGATTTCACATCTCAACGTAATTAGCCTCATCCTTCCTGCAGGACTGCCGGGTGGGGGGGGGGGAGAAGTTAGGTGAGGGGACATTTCTCTTCTTTGAAGGAATTCAAGCTTGGATCATCAGAAGGTTGCAGGAAAGGGCATCTGTTGAAGCCCATAGATTCATTGATACAACACAGTATCAACAGTAGAGACCTTCAAATTTCTAGGTTCTATCATATCACAAGATCTAAAATGGACAGCTAACATTGAAAACGTCATCAAAAAAGCACAACAAAGAATGTTCTTTCTGCGCCAACTCAGAAAGCTGAAACTGCCCAAGGAGCTGCTGATTCAGTTCTACAGAGGAATTATTGAGTCTGTCATTTGCACCTCTATAACTATCTGGTTTGGTTCTGCCACCCAACAAGAAAGGCACAGACTTCAGAGGATCATTAGAACTGCAGAAAAAACAATTGCTGCCAACCTGCCTTCCATTGAGGACTTGTATACTGCACGAGTCAAAAAGAGGGCTGTGAAAATATTTACAGACCCCTTGCATCCTGGACATAAACGGTTTCAACTCCTACCCTCAAAACGACGCTATAGAACACTGCACATCAGAACAACTAGACACAAGAACAGTTTCTTCCCAATGCCATCACTCTGCTAAACAAATAATTCCCTCAACATTGTCAAACAATTTACAAAGTCTGCAGTACTATTAATCTTCTCATCTTTCCCATCACCAATCTCCTTCCACTTATGACTGTATGACTGTAACTTTGTTGCTTGTATCCTTACGATTTATATTAATATTGATCGTTTCCTGATTGCTTATTTGTACCCTATGACTATCATTAAGTTTGCACCTTACAATTCTTGACTGTATGAATGTATCTTTTCTTTTTATTTACATAGTAAGAGCATATGCACCAAAGACAAATTCCTTGTGTGTCCAATTACACTTGGCCAATAAAGAATTCTATTCTATTCTATTCTATTCTGTTCTGTTCTGTTCTGTTCTGTTCTGTTCTGTTCTGTTCTGTTCTGTTCTGTTCTGTTCTACATTACCCTACCCTACCCTACCCTACCCTACCCTATCCTATCCTATCCTATCGTATGAACACTAAGAGTGTATGCACCAAGACAAATTCATTGTGTGTCCAATCACACTTGGCCAATAAAGAATTCTATTCTATTCTATTCTATTCTATTCTATTCTATTCTATTCTATTCTATTCTATTCTATTTATTCTATTCTCCTCTTGTTTTATTGATTTTCAGGGCAAGGATAATACCGGCTCTCTCATTGGTCCCCCAAGGATATGGACAGGGAATAAAGAATTTGACATGCCCAAGTGTCTAACTGCAGGGTTTATTTGGTGGACAGAAAGAAGGTCTGGTCAAGGAACCAATACAACAACTGAGAAAAAGGTCCTTGCATAGCCCAAAGCCCAACACCTCAACAGCGTGTTAAACTAATATTTGTGTTCTTTCAACAATAATAATCAGTAATATCGGTGCACTATAGATTGAAGTGAATGTAATAATACAGGTGGTTCTTGACCTATGACCGTAATGAGCTCTGCCCATTATGGTTGTGTGTTTTGTGACTGACCCGATCCTATCACTTTTTTTTTTTTTGCACTTGTTGTTAAGCGAATGACCATGGCCATTAAACAAATCCATGGTGGAACTTTGTTAAATCAAGATCCAACTTAGGATGTCCCAAAGGTGATTGTTTTTTTTTTGTTTTTTTTATTGAAAAAGTTTTAAAAAGAAAACAAAAACATTTTCACCCCTTTTTCCCCCCTCCCTCCCAAAAAAAACCCCCCTGCCCCCCTCCCAAAAACACCCTCCCCTCCTTCCCCCGGCTTCCCGGTCAATCACAAGGTATTGTTATACATAAACCAAACATAGAATAAAATTTTCCCTTCCAATCCAATTAACCTCATCCAAAGCTTTTCATCTCCCAACCCCCTCCCCATTAAATAAAATAACTTTCTAATTATTCAAAGGCAATCTGATATTTCTTAATCTGATATCTGTTTTGTATATAATCAATCCATTTTTTCCATTCAATTAAATATCTTTCCTGCGTATTGTCTTTTAAGAAAGCTGAGATTTTAGCCATCTCAGCCAAATTCCATACTGGGGTCCTGACTTTTACTTTGAGACTGTTGCTCTTCTTTACGCTTAAGAGCTCCTCTTGTCACCCTTTGCTCTTGTGGTTCCTCTAATGCTGGCAGCAATAAAGGCTCTTGGATCACCACGCCTTCTTGAATCTCTTGAAGTTTTTCTATCACTTCTGTTTCAACTTTCAAAACTGTAGAAAGAAAATCCTTTGCCTTTAAAACAGTGTCAATTCTGTATCTCCTTCCTTGATAAAATACTGTCAGTCCAACTGGCACCTCCCATCTGAATTGAATCTGATGTTTTTTAAGTTCTTGTGTAAAAACAAATTCCTTCCTATCTCTTAACATCTTGAAGGAATCTCTTTCAACACCTTCAGCTCCTGTTCTCCAATTTTTAAAGTTGTCTGATATGAAACTTGCAAAATCTGATTTCTCATAGTCCTTTTCACAAAATAAACCACAATGTCCCGAGGAAGCTTTCTCTGTCTTGCGATCCAGGAATTAACTCTATATATTTTATCAATTTGGTAAGCTACCTCTTGGGGTTCCACTTCAATAAATTCAGCCAATGCTTCTGATATAATTTTTCTTAAGTCTTCTCCTCGCTGTTCTTGCATACCACGAATTCTAAGAGCTCCTTCCATAAGTTTATATTGTAATATCACAACCTGATCTTCATTTTGATCCACTTTTTTCTGAACACCTTGCATTTTATCTTCTAAATGCTTATTTGACTGAGAGATCTGTTGCATTTCCTGTTCCAATCCCTCAATTTTTTTACTCAGTCCTTGAACTGCCATGAGAATATCTTCTCTTATTTTTGCATTAAAATTCTCCATCATCTCTTTTTGCCTATCTTCAGAAAGTTTTAATTGTTCTTTCAATATATCCTCAAGACTTGGTTCAGATCCCCTTCTTCCAGAAGGCTTTAAAGGTTTAGCTGCCATTCTGTCTTCAAAAAGATCAGGAATTTAATAACAACTTCCCTTTACTCCATTCAGTATAAGAGAACTCCGTTTGTAACAATCCACAAATAACGCTACTTTGTTGTACTAAAAAATTTTACTTTCACTTTCAGACGCCATTTTAAAAGTCAATTAATCAGAGACAAAGAAAGGTTTCAGGTTTCAAAAAGGGAGTCGGTACTTGCCGTGTTGATTCTACATCAAAGATCGAACGCTTGTGAAATTCCCGTCTGCTTAGAAAATCAATCAATTTAATAAGTCCTTTTGAGCAGAAGCGACTCTCCTACTCCTTTTTCCTGAAAAAAAAACAGGAGCGCATTTGAAGTTGGAGGTAGTGGAATTCGGTGGGATCATAAATCCAGGAAAATTCGCTCTTAAGAGCAGACCCCCTGTCTAGATCTACCACTTTTCCACAGCTCTGCATAACCCTCTTTTTCCCAAAGGGTATGCTAAGGTCAGTGAACAGTGATTTATACTGTTTCACTGACTTTTACAATCTTCTAACGCGGAGTGCCCTGTTAGAGCACCCAGCAGGAGCGGTGACGTCACTGGAAGCCTCCCAAAGGTGATTGTTAAGGAGGCAACTGGACTAACTTGTTTTGTTTTGAAGATGTTTCTAGAATCTCTACAGACATCTAACCTAGGAGTAAGTTCCTGTCAGTGATGTCAGGGGAAAAAACACTTGTTAACACAACACACCAGAAACATCTCATTCTAGGATCCAGACGTAAAGGCAATTTAAGATTACTGTTTATGGTGAAAATCTACAGTATTCATCCCCTTTATATTTTCTAAATGGTTGCAAATTTTTGACGCTCAACATTATCAGAACCTGATATGGATCCTACCAACCTCCAAAAGAGACTCAGGGTGAATCTATAACACCAAACTCTGGGGCTTCTTTCACTTAGATGGTAAAAAATCTGGTGGCTCAGACTGCTAAGGCAGTTTGTTATTAACAGTAGCTGCTTGCAATTACTGCAGGTTCAAGTCCCACCAGGCCCAAGGTTGACTCAGCCTTCCATCCTTTATAAGGTAGGTAAAATGAGGACCCAGATTGTTGGGGACAATAAGTTGACTTTGTATATAATATACAAATGGATGAAGATTATTGCTTGACATAGTGTAAGCCGCCCTGAGTCTTCGGAGAATGGCGGGATATAAATGCAAAAAAAAAATAAAAAAATAGTCCAGCAAGTAATGTGCCAATATATTAAAAAAATAGAATAATAGGGCAGGAAGGGACCTTTGGAGGTCTTCTAGTCAACCCTCTGCTCAAGCAGGACACCATATAGCAGGGGTCTCCAACCTTGGCAACTTTAAGACTTGTGGACTTCAACTCCCAGAATACCTCAGCCAGCTTTGCTCTTGGAGTTAAAGTCCACAAGACTTAAAGTTGCCAAGGTTGGAGACCCCGGCCATATAGGACTTTCGAACAACTGAAAAGGAGCACATACTTTTTCACAGGACAATATTTCTTCAAGTTTTCGGACAAGCATTAAACATTTTTTCTTGACAGAATAAATCAGATTGGTGGATATCATACACTACCAGATAATTGGGCCAATATTTTTTTTTCCTAGTTGAGATAGTAGATTTTTTTTTAGTGTTCTTTAACAACTGAGCAACGAAGATTTATTAACGGCTCAGATGTTAAAAAAATATATAGTAAACCTAAAAATTCACATTATTAATATTCAAATCTTCAAGGCTGCTCACAGAATCCATATTTTAAAAAAACATTCAATTTATAAGACATACATTTGCTATCAAGACATCAATAATTTAGTCTGCAAAGTGAAGTATGACTTCCACTACCATTTATGGCCTTTCCATCCCACTTTTTTCACCTCCCCATGACTCAAGATTGCACCACTCAAAAAAGAAAAAAATTGAAACAAAAATGATTTTTACTACCTCAAATTTTCTTTTTAATTTTTAAGGATTAATCCATTAAATAAGGGTGTAAAGCCTATGGTAGAATAGCATAATCTACTTTCAGCAAAATGACATCATCGACATTGACAAAATCACCATCAGTCAATTGCAAAAGGCAGCTTCACTTGGAACAGCTTACATCCTGCGATGAGACCATGTTGTGATTTTAAATGTTGTTGTCGTGTCCCACCCCCCACTCCGACGAACGAGTCAAGGAAGTCCGTAACAAACTTGGCAATGAAGCCTTTGCAGCTTGCCAAGTTCCTTCGAGGTTTATCAGGGCAGGCAGGAGTCCAAGTTGTGACTTCAGCGATAGGGACCGGTATCAGCAAACTCGATAAGACTTTGCTTGACTCAAGGTTGGAATGCCAAAAGTAGGTCCTTTATATAGGCTGTGGGGTGTGGCTCCATGACTCAGCATTTATCCAGGCCTGCCCCTTCCTTCCTTCTGCTGGCGTCGCCTCTCAGATCTCCGGAAGCGAGGATCTTCCCACTTTGAATTGTCTTCAGCTGGATCTGCTGTCTGGGAAAGGGAGGGGTCAGAAGGAGTAGGCCCGAGCAATTCCAATACCTGGCTGGCTTCCTGCTCTGACGACTAAGCCAAAGGAACACATGCTGTATGAGTGAGATTTATTGGACTTGTCCTCCCACTCCTGGAATCTTCTCCGGGCATGGGGCCAGGGCCGGGGGTAGAGGCATGACAGGCCGTTCATCTTCATTATCAGACTCAGAGTCTGATAACAGGCCCGGTTGGAGATGGGAGGGGCCCGGCTGAGGAGAGGAGGGAGGATGAGTCACAACAGTTGTAAGCCATCTGAAGTCACCTATGTGTGAATTGGATGGCTATATAAATTTGTTTAATCCATTTTAAAAAAAGTTTATTCAATGATATGTTGTCTAAGGAAGATGTGTGTGTGTGTGTGTGTGTGTGTGTGTGTGTGTGTGTGTCTTTCGTTGTGTATTTGTGTTCTATCTCTCATGGTATATTCCTCTATTCAAGCCTTCTTCCCTTGCTACACTTCCATTAGCTTCAAAGAAGAGATACCAGTGGGGAAGAGTACGTGTGTTTGGTCTAGTGGTTAAGGCACCAGGCTAGAACCCAGGAGACTGTGAATTGTAGTCCTGCCTTAGTCACAAAAACTGGCTGGGTTTCTTTGAGCCAATAACCAGGAGATAGTGAGTTCTAGTCCCACCTTAGGCCTGAAAGCCAGCTGGTTGATTCTAGGCCATTGACCAGAAGATTGTGAGTTCTAGTCTTACCTTAATCATTAAAGTGACCTGGGTGACCTTGGACCGGTCCTTGTGTCTCAGGTCAACCCACCTCACAGGAGTGTTGTTTCTGGGAAAACAGGAAGTGGAATATATGCTGGATATATTCTCCACCTCAAATAATGCATAAAAAATAATAAAGGTGGGAGACAAATCAATGCATCAATAAATAATGATGATAATAATAATAATATAATAATATCAGAGTTGGAAGGGACCTTGGAGGTCTTCTAGTCCAACCCCCTGCCTAGAAAGGAAACCCTACACCATTTCAGACAAATGGCTATACAACATTTTCTTAAAAAATTCCAGTGTTGGAGCATTTACAACTTCTGCAGGCAAGTTGTTCCACTGATTAATTGTTCTAACTGTCAGGAAATTTCTCCTTAGTTCTAGGTTGCTTCTCTCCTTGATTAGTTTCTATCCATTGCTTCTTGTTCTACCGTCAGGCGCTTTGGAGAATAGTTTGACTCCCTCTTCTTTGTGGCAGCCCCTGAGATATTGGAACACCGCTATCATGTCTCCCCTAGTCCTTCTTTTCATTAAACTAGGCATACCCAGTTCCTGCAACCATTCTTCATATGTTTTATCCTCCAGTTCCCTAATCATCTTTGTTGCTCTTCTCTGCACTCTTTCTAGAGTCTCAACATCCTTTTTACATCATGGCGACCAAAACTGAATGCAACATTCCAAGTGTGGCCTTACCAAAGCATTATAAAGTGGTATTAACACTTCACGTGATCTTGATTCTATCCCTCTGTTTATGCAGCCCAGAACTGTGTTGGTTTTTTTGGCAGCTGCTGCACACTGCTGGCTCATATCTAAATGGTTTTCCACTAGGACAATAGTCTAATAAATAGTGTTCTTCCCACTATGAAGGGAACATTGGAAAGGAGTTGGAGAATATCTCCTTTCCTGGATAAACAAATTACAGATTAATTACAGATTAACAGAGTTGGAAGGGACCTCATAGGTCCTCTAGTCCAAACCCCCACCCGAGCAGGAGACCCTACACCATATCTGACAAATGGCAATCCAATCTCTTCTTGAAACCCTCCAGTGATGAAGCTCCCACAACTTCTGAAGTCAACTTCTGTTCCAGGGTTGATTGTTCTCCCTGTCAGAAAAATTCTCCTTATTTCTAGGTTAAATCTCTCCTTGTTCAGTTTCCATCCATTATTCCTTGTCTGGCCTTCAGGTGCCTTGGAAAATAGCTTGACCCCTTCCTCTCTGGGGCAGCCCCTCAAATATTGGAAGATGCTCTCCTGTCTCCCCTGGTCCTTCTCTTCACTAGACTAGCCATGCCCAGTTCCTGCAACCATTCTTCATATGTTTTAGCCTCCAGTCCCCTCATCATCTTGGTTGTTCTTCTCTGCACTCTTTCTAGGGTCTCAACATCTTTTTTGTAGTGTGGTGACCAAAACTGGATGCAGTACTCTAGGTGTGGTCTTACTAAGGCTTTATAGAGTGGGGTATTAATAGCTCCCTTGATCTTGATGTTTAGTCTCTTTAGAGAAGTTACCCATCCTTTTATTCTCCCTAGAAGTTTCCAAAAACCTTTTCTACAACAGTATCTCCGAATTAAACTTCACAGTCCCCATCAACTTCATCAATCTCTTACTTTTTGACTGTACCTTTGAAGGCGCCAAACCGCCCTCGCTGAATATCTCTATTCATAATTATAATCTTGATGCTTCTCCCACCTCAGCATCGAAGGAGAGTGCAAGATAATAATTATGCAGAAATTTAATATGGGTTTGTTGCCTCTGGATAAAAAGAAACCAAGACGGGGAATAAGATAACTTTTTTTTTCTCCACGCCAAAGATCTGTATCAGAAAACAGTGATGGAAGATGTTGCCCGCTTTCTCGGTCCCTTCTCTCTCTCTTTTAAAAAAAAATGGAAAGTTACCTTTTATTTATGAGAGATCATTTTTCCCTCCCCTGTCCATATTTTGACAGATAACGTGGCAGCGTATGATGAAGGGTCTCATTTTGCAATGTGACTCGGGTGTTATTTATTATCAAAATAAAAGTCACTTTGTGAATTGAAGTTTTTAATCATTATTTTCCTCCTTTCTGCCCGGCTTTCTCAAAAAAGAAAGAAAAGAAAGAAAAACCCACGGTATTATCAAAAGTCATGATGGAATTGCTTCGGCTAAAATGGCTGCCAAAGGGAGGGGAGTTTCAGCTGTGACTTTGGAGGCTAATTGCTTCATGTAAAAGATTTGTGCAGTAACTGAAGGAATGGTGGACAGTGTCATTAAAAGACCTTTTAGACCTTGTACGATGCCCAGGGTTGTCTTGCGATGAGATGGGTGGCAAACAAATTTAATAAATAGATAAGTAGGTAGCTAGGAAGGTGATAGATAGATAGGTAGATAGATAGATAGATAGATAGATAGATAGATAGATAGATAGATAGATAGATAGATAGATAGATAGATAGATAGACAGACAGACAGACAGACAGACAGACAGACAGACAGACAGATCTGTCTATCTGACAGATTCAGACACAGACAGATAGAAACATACAGAGAGGGGGAGAGGGAGAGAAATGAGAGAGAGAGATTGATAGGTAAGTAGGTAGGTAGGTAGGTAGATGACAGATAGATAGATGATAGATAGATAGATAGATAGATAGATAGATAGATAGATAGATAGATAGATGAAAGAGATAGGTAGAGATAGATAGATAGATAGATAGAGAGAGAGAGAGATAGAGAGATAGAGAGATAGAGAGATAGAGAGATAGAGAGATGAGAGAGAGAGATGACAGACAGACAGACAGACAGACAGACAGACAGACAGACAGACAGACAGATCTGTCTATCTGACAGATTCAGACACAGACAGATAGAAACATACAGAGAGGGGGAGAGGGAGAGAAATGAGAGAGAGAGATTGATAGGTAAGTAGGTAGGTAGGTAGGTAGATGACAGATAGATAGATGATAGATAGATAGATAGATAGATAGATAGATAGATAGATAGATAGATAGATGAAAGAGATAGGTAGAGATAGATAGATAGGTAGATAGATAGATAGATAGATAGATAGATAGATAGATAGATAGATGAGAGATAGAGAGATAGACAGACAGACAGATAGATAAGTAGGTAGATACTGGTAGGGAGATAGGGAGGTAGATAGGTAGATATAGATAGATAGATAGATAGATAGATAGATAGATAGATAGATAGATAGATAGATAGATAGATAGATAGATAGATAGATAGATAGATAACAGGCAGGCAGACAGGCAGATAGACAGAGAGAGAAAATTGGATGACAAGCACAAACTAACTCCACCAGGTAGGTAGATGATAGATACTAATAAAGGAGAATATTTGTAGCTCAGGATTAACATGAGTGGTCCTTGGTGCTCTCTGAGTTTACTTGTTTTCTGGTTGTTCAAGGTTGCTCTCAGCATCTTACAGACATTTCAATAGCCAACTAGGTCATAACTTCAGTGCTGAAGTTGCTACTTAATTTGGTAACAAACGTTTGCAAGAAAACCAAAAAGCTTAGAGAGTACCAAGGACCCCGTAGCTCTCAGCTTTCAGTGTTGTAGGAATCACATTTTTAAGCTTGTCCTTCTTTTCTTTTCTTTTTTCTTTTTTTTTCTTTTTCTCTTTTTTGCATGCACCAAATGAAGGCAGGGAAGATCTCTTTGGAAAAATCTTTTCTTAATTGTCGCAGCAGCATTGAAGAAGTGGAGAAAGAAAGCCACTCAACAGAAACATGTGAGCTTCAGAAGAAAATTGCTATCTGACTTTTGGCCATGACATTTTAGAGCAAGGACTGAGCACACACATGCATACCCGCACACATGCACACGCACGCGCACACACACGCACACACACATACACACATGCACACACACACACTCATCTATCTATCAATTACAGGGACTTGATAAAAGCAGATGGTTCACAGCCTCAATATTCACATAGTTGACTGGTTGTTTCTATGAGTGAAAAGCTGTTTAGTCAGAATAGAGCTAGAGAAGGAGATCAAGCAGGAGATCCTATACCATTTCAGATAAATGGTTGTCCAGTCTCTTCTTAAAAGTGATCAGGCCCCCATAACTTCTGGTGGGAAGCTGTTCCACTGGTTAATTGTTCTCACTGTTAGGCAGTTTCTCCTTAATTCCAGGTTGCTTCTCTCCTTGATGAGTTCCCATCCTTTGCCTTCTTATCTTACCTTTCGGTGCTTTGGAGAATAGGTTGACACCCCCCCTCTTCTTTGCAGGAGCTCGTTAAATATTGGAACACTCTCCTCTAGTCCTTTTTTTCACTAGACTGGACATAACAGTTCCAATATGATAGATAGATGACAAATCAATAGATGGATAGATGGGTGGATAGGTAGGTAGGTAGGTAGGTAGGTAGGTAGGTAGATAGATGATAATAATAATAATAATAATAATAATAATAATAATAATAATAATAATAATAATAATAATAATAATAATAATAATAATAATAATAATAAGGACTCAGGGTGGTTTACAGCCAACTAAAACAACAGTAAATAAATATAATATACAATTAAAAACAATTAATTAAAATACAATAAAACCCTAAAAACATCCATTAAAATTAGTAATAAATATCTATTTTATGCCAGTCCTGCACGAGAAAATAAATATGTCTTCAGCTCGCGGCGAAAGGTCCGGAGGTCAGGAAGCTGTCAAAGTCCTGTGGGAAGCTCATTCCAGAAAGTAGGGGCCCCCACAGAGAAGGCTCTCCCCCTGGGGGAGAGGAGATGGATGATAGGTAGATAGATAGATAATAGCTAGCTAGCTAGATGAAAGATAGATTAGATAGATAGATAGATAGATAGATAGATAGATAGATAGATAGATAGATAGATAGATAGATAGATAGATAGATAGATAGATAGATAGATAAACAGACAGACAGACAGACAGACAAACAGACAGACAGATAAATAGATAGATAGATAGATTTTGGCAGCCCTTAAATACTGGAATATTGCTATCATGTCACCCCTAGTCCTTCTTTTCTCTAGACTTGTTGTTAATTATGAAGTCATGTCCAACCCATTGCGACCCCATGGACAATGTTCCTCCAGGCCTTCCTGTCCTTCCTGTCCTCTACCATCCTCTGGAGTCCATTTAAGCTCACGCCGACTGCTTCAGTGACTCCATCCAGCCACCTCGTTCTCTGTTGTCCCCTTCTTCTTTTGTCCTTAATCGTTCCCAGCATTAGGCTCTTCTCCAGGGAGTCCTTCCTTCTCATTAGGTGGCCAAAGTATTTCAGTTTCACCTTCAGGATCTGGCCGTCTAAAGAGCAGTCAGGGTTCATCCCCTCTAGGATTGAGAAGATTGCAGAAATATTAGCAGTAGTAATGGAAGAAAGTAAAGAAGTAATTTTAAATGGAATTGATGAGATATACAGAGTATATACAAGATACGCGATGAGAAATAATTTGCCCAGAGAAATTCACATTAGATTTACAAACAACAACAACAACATTGAGAACAGAAATACTGCAAATGATGAGAAAAACAACAATAAAACACAAAAGGAGAGAAGTGGTGGCACTGAAACAAATTCCAAGAAGAATGAGAAACCTAAGAAGAGAATATCAATTTCTTACAAAATATTTGATAAAAAGAGGGATAAATTTTAGATGGCTGATTCCAGAAGGAATATTGGTGAACTGGTAAGAGCAAAGACACAGACTAGTCTCAATAGAAAAAGCAGAGTTATTTTATGAAGAATACATAGATATTCAAGAACAAGAAAAATTGAAGGATGATAAAGGTGATGGACAACAGGTCGAAAAGAAAGAGCAGTCAAGAGAGATGACTAAAAAACAAGAAGATAAGGGAGAGAGCAAGAGCAAAAGAAATTAAAGAACAAAGAGGGAGAAGAGTGACTGGATCGACAGCACAAGTAAATAAATAAGAAATGGAGAAAGAAATTAAAGTAACATCTCTGAATAGAAATTTGGCAATAATTTTGTGTGGTGTGGCTTGGTGGGCATGGCAGGGGAAGGATATTGCAAAATCCCCATTCCCACCCCACTCTGGGGCCACCCAGAAGTGGTATTTGCCAGTTCTCCAAACTACTCAAAATTTCCGCTACCGGTTCTCCAGAACCTGTCAGAACCTGCTGGATAGCACTTCTGGATCAGTTCTTAAAAAGGAAAAGCAAGAAAGACTTAAGTTTATTCTGTCTCTTTGCCTTCTTTCAGCATTAGTCAGTACCAAGTTAGAGAAGAAGATGCTATGCTAAGCATTACTTATCCTAATGTTCGCCAACCAGATGGTTTGGCTCAAGGAGAAGCTGTGGACAGCTGGAGAATGAAATTGTACAAATGCCTCCCCAGGCTCTTAATTACCACGTTGAGTCAATGCTTCTAAAAAAAAACAACAACCATCGGCTCACAGGGCTTACAAGATCCAAGCTCAGTGTGGCAGGACATATCTGGACATTTTCTTTCCATGGGCATGCTGCCACCCCACGAAACCTAAAGAGATCAACACACACACACACACACACAGACTGTTTCTCTTAATTTCAGCGGAGATGTGACATTTGATCCCACTGTGACAAACTTTAAAAGTCACTGAGCTTTGACGTGACTTAAAGCAAAACTACATCTTAGGAGTTGCGTAAATGTTTGGCAACCCGTAACGCAGGACGATGATAGGGCTCTTCTTTGTTGGATGTTTTCGAATCAAGAGTGAACAGCCATCTGTCTAGGATGGTTAATTTGGATTCCTGCATAGAACAGGGGCTTAGTGTTGCTGGTCTTACAGTAAGTCGTCCTCTCCATCTTGAAAGCTGAATTAATGACAGCGAGTTGGTAGATCTGCTTGCTTCATTTATACCCAAGGACATCTATTTATTTCTGTAAACTACAGGAAATCTCCAGAGCTTCACGGCATGTAAATATAAAGCTGTCATTTGGATTCCCACAAATGCTCCAGAAATAGGTGAGATCAATGCCCTGAAAAATTTAAACATAAATTTTATTCAACAGATCTTTTTTTTTTTTTAACTTGATGAAATTTAATCCCATTCCATCTCACTAAATCTGGTTCAAGATTAGCCTGTTAGTTAAATCAGCTACCAAGAGTTGGAGAGTGATAGTCTAAGCAAGTTTTGAGGAATAACACGGGAGCCATCCAGAATTGTTTAAGTTGGGTGGTTATGCAAATATTTTAAATAAATAAATAAATGCAAGAATTGTATTGATTTTTCTTATTTGTAGTCATTTAGACTAATTTTTATGTTAGTGTTTTACCCTGCCTTTTTATTTTTATAAATAACCCAAGGCAGCCAACATACCTAATATTTTTTCTGCCTTCTATCTCAGATATAGATAGATAGATAGATAGATAGATAGATAGATAGATAGATAGACAGACAGACAGACAGACAGAACAATTAATAAGTGTTAAGAACAATTAATAAGTTAAGAACAATTAATAGATTAATTAATCTATTATCTCAGATATAGATAGATAGATAGATAGATAGATAGATAGATAGATAGGTAGGTAGGTAGGTAGGTAGGTAGGTAGGTAGGTAGGTAGGTAGGTAGATAGATAGATAGATAGATAGATAGATAGATAGATAGATAGATAGATAGACAGACAGTTAGAACAATTAATAAGTGTTAAGAACAATTAATAAGTTAAGAACAATTAATAGATTAATTAATCTATTATCTCAGATATAGATAGATAGATAGATAGATAGATAGATAGATAGATAGATAGATAGATAGATAGTAGATAGATGGTAGGTAGGTAGGTAGGTAGGTAGAAAGAGAGAGAGAGAGAGAGAGAGAGAGAGAGAGAGAGAGACAGACAGACAGACAGACAGACAGACAGACAGACAGACAGTTAGAACAATTAATAAGTGGAACGACTTGCCTGCAGAAGTTGTGAATGCTCCAACACTGGAAATTTTTAAGAGAATGTTGGATAACCATCTGACTGAGAATGGTGTAGGGTTTCCTGCCTGGGCAGGGGGTTGGACTAGAAGGCCTCCAAGGTCCCTTCCAACTCTGTTGTTATATTATATATTAAGTTGACTTTGTATATAATATACAAATGGATGAAGATAGATAGATAGATTAGATAAATAGATGGTAGGTAGATAGAAAGTTGGATGGATGAATGGATGGATGGATGGATGGATGGATGGATGATATAGATAGATGATATAGATGGAAGGCAGAGAGGGGGGAGAGGGAGGGGGAAGGAGGGAGGGAGGGAGAGAGAGAGAGTGCTCTAAATTTGATATGTTGTGCCTGTTTGATTGGCCTCGTTACACATGGTAGGTGTGTATCTATCACCCAAAGGTATTCATTCATTTATTCAATTTTTATTCCTCTTTTATTACTTTATCTCAGGGTAGAAAACATATCTAACTCTCTTTCCTTCTGCTGTCTTCTCCACATGAAAAAACCTTGTCAGGAGGAGTTGGGCTGAAAGAAATTGACTGCCCTTGTTATATGAAGATTGGAATCTATCTTTCAGTCTTCCTTTTCAATTTGTTTTCAAAACTTAAGAATGACCGTAGCAGACAACTAAATACCTGCGAAGAGAGTAAAATTCTCTTGTTTAAAGATCCAGCCTGGGCCAGCACAGAAAATATAAATCAACTCGAAATGTCTATTGAGATGCTCAGTCATCCAGTTCATGGTTATTCCAAACTCCAAATCTATCTCGGTTGGAATTATGAAAACATTAATATTCCATGGATCAAAATCCAGGCTCCTTCTACATTCAGGCCTTGGGAACGAAGTCTTCTCCATATGCCTTATGAGTCAAATGTTTTGAAATTTTAAACGTGCTGCCACTGCTAATCTCTGTGACAAACGATGACAGTTGAATGAAAGTAGGAAAAAAAGCAATGGATGAAAACTAACTGAGGAAAGAACCAACATAGAACCAGGGAGACATTTGCTGACAGTGAGAACAGTGAATCAGTGGAATGGCTTGCCTCCAAAAATTGTGGGTAGTTCAACGCTGAAAATTTTAAAGAAGAGACTGGAAAGATATTTGTCTGAAATGGTTTAAAGTTTCCTACTTAAGCAAGAGTTTGGACTATAAGACCTTCAAGGTCCCTTCCGACTTACAGTAGTAGCCAAAATTGTGGAAACCTTTTGGGAAAAGTGTATTTTTGAGGTTTGATGGCTAATCACCTTTTTTTGGAGTTTCAAGATAATCCTATTTCACTGGTGGAATGGCCTGGGAATAGCCCAGACCTTCACCCAATTGAAAATCTATGGAGCCGACTAAAGAAACTGGTTAGTCAGAAGCGACCCAGCAATAAAATCCAGTTAATAGAAGCCATCATTCAATCTTGGTTTCACATTATAACAGCTGCATAACTAAAAGACTTGGTTCACTCAATGGGAAGATGTTGTAAGGCTGTCATTCATGCTAAAAGTTACCCAACTAAGTATTAACTGACATGGGGATAATTTTTGTATATCTTGTTTTTTCTACGCATTTCACTTTTCTTCTTTAGACTGTAACTGCTATTCTTATAACAAATCCTTCATAAAAGTTAGTGCATTACATTCTTGACTCAATTATCTTTCCATTGATATATAATTTTATGGTACTACTAAAAAAAGTGGTATTATTAGTGAGCTTTAAAAAACACACTTTTCCCAAAATGTTTCCACAATTTTGGCCACTACTGTAGTTCTTCTGTTAGTCTGATATGACTTCGTAATGACCCATCAATCCACACACAAACATTGTTAGTGAAGACCAAGAACTTGGCAGTGGATAATGGAGATATATTCAAAGCCACCAGAAGATAAGAGGAAAAAAACAATGGATGGAAAGCAAACAAGGAGAGACACAAACTAAAACTCAGAAGAAATGTCTTAACAGTGAGAAAAATTAACCAGTGAAATTACTTGCCTCCAGAAGTTGCAGTTGATGCTCCATCACTGTAGTTTTTAAAAAGAGATTGGACAGACAGATGTCTGAAATGATACGGGTTCTCCTGTTTGAGCATGGGGTTGGACTAGAAGACCTCCAAGGTCCCTTCTAACTCTGTTCTTCTATTCTTTTTATACAAGTCTGAGCAAAATCTGGGGCTGCAGATCAATTGAGGCAATTTCCTTCATTATGAGCATTGATGGTAGAAGAAATAAATAAGCAGTGGAATTCAGGGTTATACAGTATATTTACGTGCACAATCCTTCGGTTACAACTTGTTTTGTTCTTGTTAGTTGCAAAGTTGTGTCCAACCCATCGCAACCCCATGGACAATGTTCCTCCAGGCCTTCCTATCCTCTACCATCTTCTGGAGTTCATTTAAACTCACATTTACTGCTTCAGTGATTCTATCCAGCCACCTCGTTCTCTGCCGTCCCCTTCTTCTTTTGCCCTCAATCGTTCCCAGCATTAGGCTCTTCTCCAGTGAGTTCTTCCTTCTCATTAGGTGGCCAAAGTATTTGAGTTTCCTCTTCAGGATCTGGCCTTCTAAAGAGCAGTCAGGGTCCTCTAGGACTGACCGGTTTGATTGCCTTGCAGTCCAAGGGACTCGCAGGAGTCTTCTCCAGCACCAGAGTTCAAAGGCCTCAATTCTTTGGTGCTCAGCCTTTCTTTACAACTTTTTATTTATTTATTTATTTGCATTTATATCCTGCCCTTCTCCGAAGACTCTCGGCGGCTTACACTATGTTAAGCAATAGTCTTCATCCATTTGTATATTATATACAAAGTCAACTTATTGCCCCCCAACAATCTGGGTCCTCATTTTACCTACCTTATAAAGGATGGAAGGCTGAGTCATCCTTGGGCCTGGTGGGACTTGAACCTGCAGTAATTGCAAGCAGCTGTGTTAATAACAGACTGTCTTAGCAGTCTGAGCCACCAGAGGCCCTTAATCAGCACCAACAAAGTTTAGAATTGGGAAAGAAAAAGTTTGCAATCCAAGAGGAAAAATCTGTCCAAACAACATGCAGTCATAATTTATAAAGAATTTGGGTCATATACTTCTCCTCGCTGGCATAAGCCTATTTTTTTAAAAACAATGGGAGATAATAAGGGGAGTCTTTAATCAAATATGAAAAGGCCCAATTAGTTTGCCAAGTTTGTGTTGGATGACCCCAATTAATCAGGGGTTTCAAACACAATATATTTTCAGCACGTGCTTAGCTGCAAGAAAAGGCTCCTGGGTTGGATACAGCTTATTTTATTGGAAACAAAAAAAATATTGTCCACTTGGAAAATGACAAATTCTAATTTCCAGAAGCTGCTGGATCTCATATTCTTTTTGGCTCAGGTATAATCCATTTACTGGATTGTTTCTTTCATTTCAGTACATTGTTCTTCAGATCCTCCCAAGAGCCATGTAGAGCATCATACAAAAGTTTCGATCAGAGTTTAACGGAATAACAGAATAGAATAACAGAGTTGTGGAGGGGAACCTTGGAGGTCTTCTAGTCTAGTTCAACCCCAGGGTGGAGACCCTATATCATTTCAGTCCAATCTCTTCTGGAAAACCTCCAGTGATGGAGCACCCACAACTTCTGCAGGCAAGTTGTTCCACTGATTCATTGTTCTAACTGTCAGGAAATTTCTCCTTAGTTCTAGGTTGCTTCTCTCCTTGATTAGTTACCATCCATCGCTTCTTGTCCTACCCTCAGGTGCTTTGGAAAATGGTTGAACTCCTCTTCTTTATGGTAGCAATAGCAATAGCACTTAAACTTATATACCTCTTTCACAGTGCTCTTACAGCCCTCTCTAAGCAGTTTACAGAGTCAGCATATTGCCCTCAACAATCTGGGTCCTCATTTTACCCACCTCAGAAGGAGGAAAGGCTGAGTCAACCTTGAGCCTGGGGAGATTCGATCTGCCAAATTGCAGGCAGCCAGCAGTCAGCAGAAGTAGCCTGCAGTACTGCATTCTAACCACTACACCACTGCGGTAGCCCCTTAGATATTGCAAGAGTGCTATCATGTCACCCCAGTCCTTCCACAAGCAACAGAATTTCATTTTTTAATATGGGCCAGTGTGCTGGCAGTAAAAAAAATGACAATAAAGTTATCTTATATCTTACCTTATCTTATCTTATCTTATCTCACCTCATCTCATCTCATCTTATCTCTCACCTCACCTCATCTCATCTCATCTTTTCTTATCCAGAGGTGGTATTCAGTGGGTTCTAATCAGTTCTGGAGAACTAGTAGCGGGAAAATTTGAGTAGTTCGGAGAACCGGTAAATACCTCCCCTGACTGGCCCTGCCCCCATCTATTCTCTGCCACCTGAGTCCCATCTGATCAGGAGGAAATGGGAGGGGTTTTTTTGTTTTTTTTTAAATTTACATTTATATCCCGCCCTTCTCCGAAGACTCAGGGCGGCTTACAGTGTGTAAGGCAATAGTCTCATTCTATTTGTATATTTACAAAGTCAACTTATTGCCCCCCCAACAATCTGGGTCCTCATTTTACCTACCTTATAAAGGATCGAAGGCTGAGTCAACCTTGGGCCTGGTGGGACTAGAACCTGCAGTAATTGCAGGCAGCTGTGTTTTAATAACAGGCTATCTTACAGCCTGAGCCACCACGGCCCTTTAGTTTTGCAGTAATCGTCCCCTGGAGTGGGGAGGGAATGGAGATTTTGCAGTATCCTTCCCCTGCCGTGACCACCAAGCTATGCCCACAGAACCGGTAGTAACAAATTTTGAACCTCATCTCTGATCTGATGTTACCTTACCTTACCTTACCTTACCTTACCTTACCTCACCTTACTTTCATTACACTTCACTTGCTTGTTTGTTTGTTTATTTGTTTTCACTAGAATGGAATTTATGAGTGGTATGGTTGTTTATCTCTATTTGCTTGTAAACCGAAAGCAAAAAACCCCCCCAAAAAACAACAACAACCATGTAGCTTTCTTGTCAATGACATGAGTTATTGCTTATTGCCTTCCTTCAGATTTTTAAAAATTCAGTCTATTCAACAGCCCTGCTATGTCCTGATAACCCTTCAACCGTGTATGAATCCCATTTACTCTTACTTCGTTGATTTACAAACATTTGGATGCCACCAGTTCTCAGAATTCTAGAAGGCTTGAAGCAGATGCAATAAAAACTCTATAATATATTCAGAAAAGTAAGCCCATTAAAAACCAATAAATACTATCCGTAAAAAGCAGGCAGATCTGAATATTCTCCCTGGAAGGCGATTGTTTGAATCATTTTGCAAAACACCATCAGGATCTCGAGAGGCAAACTATTCCAGAGAGAGATGGGTCTACTTGCAAAACATTTCATTCTCTGTTAGTTTTCTGAACATCCCTCAAGATGACAAATCACTTCCAGGGTGCAAGACAGATGGAAAGCAAACAAACCTCCAAATTTAGACCCTGCTCTGATAATCACTATTGTCCCAAACGGGACATTTTTTTAAAATTTTTCCTTGTGTCTTCAGCCAAGGTTATATGCTACTTGCATCTAACTATAGCATATCCCTGCCCCTCTTGTATCTCCATATTCTTGTCTTTATCTCATTCTCATGCTCCAACTGACGCAGGGTGATTAACCCATAACCACAGACCTGCGGTCATAGGGACTGCAACAGTTTTCCAAAATGTTTGGAACACCACTATTTTTAGAAATGGACCATTCTGGTTGCGAATAGCTTTTGTTTTCCCGCCAATAAGAGTGTATGCAGCATCGTGCTTACGTAAGTTATTTGGTGTTTTCCGTAGCGCTGTTTGAATTTGAATTGTGTCAGGGCCACTTTTTTCACCAAAGAGAGTGCAATTTGGTGAGGCAAACTTCAAAGAAACTGTTCTAACATGGTATGAAGAAGCAGAGATTGGTCTGAGCGAAGTGGAATTAGGTTGCAACGGGAATTTTGTAATGGGCGATGAGGAACCCACAGCCGCCACAAATTCAAACAAACTATAACAACAACAACAACAACAACAACAACAACGTACTTGGAAGGGACCTTGGAGGTCTTCTAGTCCAACCCCCTGCCCAGGCAGGAAAACCTACACCACTTCAAACAAATGGTTATCCAACATCTTCTTAAAAATTTCCAGTGTTGGAGCATTTACAACTTCTGGAGGCAAGCTGTTCTACTTATTAATTGTTCTGTCAGGAAATTTCTCCTTAGTTCTAAGTTGCTTCTCTCCTTGATTAGTTTCCATCCATTGCTTCTTCTCCTGCCCTCAGGTGCTTTGGAGAATAAGCTGACTCCCTCTTCTTTGTGGCAGCCCCTAAATATTGGAAGACTGCTATCATATCTCCCCTAGTTCTTCTTTTCATTAAACTAGATGTACCCAGTTCCTGCAACCGTTCTTCATATGTTTTAGCCTCCAGTCCCCTAATTGCTCTTCTCTGCATTCCTTCTAGAAACTCATGATAAACCGATCCAGACTAGACTGCAGAAAATACGACTTCAGTAACAGAGTGGTCAATGCCTGGAATGCACTACCGGACTCTGTGGTTTCTTCCCCAAATCCCCAAAACTTTAACCTTGTACTTTAGACCTCACCCCATTCCTTTTTTTTATTGAAAGAGTTTTAAAAACAAAACATTTTCCCCTTTTTCCCCTCCTCCCAAAAACAAAACACCCCTCCTCCCCACCCTCCGGCTTCCCGGGTCAATCACAAGGTAAAGTCCAATCCAAATAACCACATCCAAAGCTTTTCGTCTCCCAGCCCCCTCCCCATTACATAAAATAACTTTCTAATTATCCAAAGGCAATCTGATATTTCTTAATCTGATATCTGTTTTGTAGATAATCAATCCATTTTTTCCATTCAATTAAATATCTTTCCTGCGTATTGTCTTTTAAAAACGCTGAGATTTTAGCCATCTCAGCCAAATTAATAACTTTCAATATCCATTCTTCTATTGTACGTATCTCTTCTTCTTCCAGTATTGACCAATCAACAGTCTTGCTGCTGTTATTAAATTCAAAATCAATTTAGTCTCAATCCCTGTACAATCCATTATAATTCCCAAAAGGAAAAATTGTGGCAGGAACTTTATCTTCTTCTTCAGTACATTTTGAATAATCCACCAAATTCTTATCCAAAAGACCTTAATTTTCTTGCAAGTCCACCAAATATGAAAATATGTAGCATCATCACAATCACACCTCCAACATTTCGCTTGGATATTAGGATACATACATGATAATTTTTTGGGATCTAAATGCCATCTATAAAACATCTTATAAAAATTGTACCTTAAATTCTGTGCTTGTGTAAACTTAACATTTCTAACCCATATTTTCTCCCATGTTTCCAACATTATTGGTTCCTGAATATTCTGTGCCCATTTTATCATACAATCCTTTACCAAATCCTTTTCGAATCTATTTCAAGCAACACATTATACAATCTCTTTATATGCTCCTGGGTCTGATTTCTAATTTGCTTTATTAAATTTTCCTCCTTTGCATTATACCAATTTTTTGATCTTCTTTCCATCTAGCACTTATTTGCCCATATTGAAACCAAGTATAATTCCTCCCTTCTTCATTTAATACCTGTAATGATTTTAATTGCAATCTACCTCCTTCAGCATACAAAAGTTCTTTATATGTAATCATTTCCTGTTTCTGTTCTATATTTATATTCTCTATTGCATGTCTAGGGCTCGCCCATATAGGAATCTTGTAATCTAATTTATAGGAATATTTATTCCAGACCATAAAGAGCACTTCTCAACACATGATTCTTAAAAGCCCTATCCACTTTTTTTCCATAAAATAAGTACGCATGCCATCCATATAACAAGTCATAACCTTCTATATTCAAAATTCTTTCCTCTGTTAAGTTAAACCAGTCACTTATTACTGAAAGGGTTACTGCTTCATAATATAGTTTAAAGTTAGGCATTCTTAAACCACCTCTTTCCCGTGAATCCTGTATTATTTTCATTTTAACCTCGCCTTTTTACCCTGCCATATAAATTTATTAATCCCACTCTGCCAATCTTCCAAATTTTTATCCTTTTTAATTATAGGTATCATCTGGAACAGAAACAAAAATCTAGGTAACACATTCATTTTAATAGCCGCAATCCTTCCCAATAGGGATAACTGCAATTTCTTCCAGCCACTCATATCATTCTGAACTTTTTGCCATAGCAAGTCATAATTATTCTTATAAAGTTTCTTGTTCGATGAGCTAATATAGACCCTAAATATTTAACCTTTTTTACTACCTCAAATCCTGTCATTTCCTCTAGTTTTTGTTTCTGTTGTATAGACATATTTTTAATTATCACTTTTGTTTTATTCTGATTTATTTTAAATCCTGATACCTTTCCATATTTATCAATTACTTCCAACAAAAATCTACTTGAATTTATAGGATTCATTAACGTAACCACTACATCATCTGCAAAAGCTCTAACTTTGTACTCATATTGTCTAATCTTAATTCCCTCTATTTTCATTAATTCTCGTATTTTATCTAATAATGGTTCCAGAGTCAAAACAAACAATAATGGTGATAAGGGACATCCCTGTCTTGTTCCTTTCGCAATCTTAATAACTTCTGTCAAACTACCATTTACTATAATCTGTGCTGTTTGCTCTCCATAAATCGCTTTAATTATTCTAATAAAACAGTCTCCAAATTGCATTTTCTCTATTAATTTAAATAAAAAATCCCAATGCAATCGATCAAAGGCTTTCTCTGCATCCAAAAAAATAAGTACCGCTGAAGTATTCTTCTTTTCCAAATATTCCAATATATTAATAATCTGTCTAACATTATTCCTCATCTGCCTCCCTTTTATAAAACCAGATTGATCAGTATGAATTCTTTGTTGTAAAACTAACATTAATCTATTTGCTATTATTTTACAAAATCTTATAATCATTATTTAAAAGTGAAATCGGCCTATAGTTACCAGGTTTAGAGCAGTCTTGCTCCTCTTTGGTATCAGTGAAATAAAAGATGTTTTCGATGACGGGGGTATTCCCACTCCTAATTGTATCTGATTAAATAATTCTTTAAGTGGGCCTAATATTTCATCCTGTGTTTTTTTATAATAAGTTGCTGTAAGACCATCTGTACCAGGGGTTTTCCCCATTTTTAATTGTTTAATTGCCTCCACTATTTCTCCAGTAGCTATCGGCTACTCCCTCTGTTCTAATGTTAGAATATTCACCTTATAATCTTTCAAATAATCATAAATGTCCCTATCCAATATTTTGTCTTTTGCATATAGTGCAGTATAAAATTCTGAGAATGCCTTTTTAATTTTATCCTGTTGGTATATCTCTTTACCTTTATATTCTATTTTTTGTATGACACATGCTTTCTGTTTCTTCCTTAAATTATATGCCAACCATCTCCCAGGTTTATTTGCATTACAAAAGGTATTATGTTTAGCATATTGTATATTCGTTGCCACCTGGTCTGCCATTAACATATTAAATTGACTCTGTAATATTTTTATAGCCTCTTTAAGTTTATGATCTTGTGGGTTTTGAATTAATAACTGTTGCTTCCTTTGAATTTCTTCTTCCAAATATCTACGCTGCCTTTGTTTATTATTCCTTTGCCTGTTGTCCAAATAAAATCAATATCCTCTAATAAACGCTTTGCTCGCTTCCACACAGTTCCTATAGGTGTCCCTTTGTACATATTAAAATCAAAAAATTCTTTTAACTGTTTCTTACAATAAGTTACATTATCCTCATATCTAAACAGATTTTCATTCAACCTCCATGTTCTACCACCTTTTTTCCCTTGTAATAATTCCATCCATACTGGGCTATGGTCAGTTAAACACCTCGGAAATATCTTCGTTTTCTTCACCCTAGAAAGCAAGTCATTAGAAATTAAAATAAAATCAATGCGTGAAAAAGATTGATGCCTATCAGAAAAAAAAGTAAAATCTCTCTCATCTGGATTCCATAACCTCCATATATCTCTAAACTCAAAGTCTTCCATCATTTCAAAAAAGGATTTTGGTAATTTTGCATGTATAGGTATCTTCTTGGAGGAGGTTCTCTTATCCCTTCTTGTATCAATTACTCCATTCCAGTCTCCTAATAAAATAAACGAACTATAATCCCAGAGGGTCAACCTCTCATGTAACATTTTGTAAAACTTTTCTTGTTGCTGATTAGGTGCGTAAATACCTATCAACAAAGTCTTTTTTGCATCTATCACCAGTTCAATAGCAATAAATCTTCCTTGAATATCTGCCTCAATTACAACATAACATAACATAACATCAGAGTTGGAAGGGACCTTGGAGGCCTTCTAGTCCAACCCCCTGCCCAGGCAGGAAACCCTACACCATCTCAGTCAGATGGTTATCCAACATTTTCTTAAAAATTTCCAGTGTTGGAGCATTCACAACTTCTGAAGGCAAGTTGTTCCACTTATTAATTGTTCTAACTGTCAGGAAATTTCTCCTTAGTTCTAAGTTGCTTCTTTCCTTGATCAGTTTCCACCCATTGCTTCTTGTTCTACCCTCAGGTGCTCTGGAGAACAGCCCGACTCCCACTTCTCTGTGGCAGCCCCTGAGATATTGGAACACTGCTATCATGTCTCCCCTGGTCCTTCTTTTTGTTAAACTAGACATACCCAGTTCCTGCAACCGTTCTTCATATGTTTTATCCTCCAGTCCCCTAATCATCTTTGTTGCTCTTCTCTGCACTCTTTCTAGAGTCTCAACATCTTTTTTACATCGTGGCGACCAAAACTGGATGCAATATTCCAAGTGTGGCCTTACCAAGGCATTATAAAGTGGTACTAGCACTTCACGTGATCTTGATTCTATCCCTCTGTTTATGCAGCCCAGAATTGTGTTGGCTTTTTTAACAGCTGCTGCACACTGCTGGCTCATATCTAGATGGTTATCCACTAGGACTCCAAGATCCCTCTCACAGGTACTACTATTGAGCAAGGTACCACATATACGGTACTGGTGCATTTTGTTTTTTTGGCCTAAATGTAGAACCTTACTTTTTTCACTGTTGAATTTCATTTTGTTAGTATCACCCAATGTTCAAGTCTGTCAAGATCCTTCTGTAACTTGAGCCTATCTTCTGGAGTGTTGGCTATTCCTGCCAGCTTGGTGTCACTTGCAAATTTGATGAGTTCCCATCTATCCCCTCGTCCAAGTCATTGATGAAGATGTTGAAGAGTACTGGGCCTAAAACAGAGCCTTGGGGTACTCCACTGCATACTTCCCTCCATGTGGATGTAGTTCCATTGAGGACTACACGTTGAGTGCGGTTGGTCAGCCAGTTACGAATCCATCTGGTGGTGGTGCTGTCTAACCCACATTTTTCTACTTTATCTAGTAGTAGGTTATGGTCTACTTTATCAAATGCTTTACTGAAGTCCAAGTAAATTATATCAACAGCATTCCTCTGGTCTACTAATTTTGTCATTTTGTCAAAGAATGCGATAAGATTAGTCTGGCATGATCTGTTTTTGACAAACCCATGTTGGCTTTTGGTTATTACTTTGTTTGCTTCTAGGTGTTCGGTGATTCGTTGCTTGATTATCTTTTCCAGAATCTTCCCCGGTATTGAGGTCAGACTGATAGGTCTGTAGTTTCCTGGATCTGTTTTTTTTCCTTTTTTGAAGATGGGAACTACATCAGCTCTTTTCCAGTCCTCTGGCAGCTCCCCTGTGCTCCAGGATCTTTGAAAGATATAGTTCAGTGCTTCTGAGATCACGTCTGCCAGTTCCTTCAGAACCTTGGGGTGTAATCCATCCGGTCCTGGTGATTTGAACACGTCTAGGGTAGACAGGTGTTCACTTACCATTTTCTTCCCTATTTTAACTTGTGTTTCTAATCTGTTTTTTGTAGTGCTGTTTTTGATAGGTTGGATTGTTTTTTCCTTTTGTGTAAAGACAGATGCAAAATATGAGTTAAGTAGATCTGCTTTCTCCCTGTTGCTTGTCATCTTCTTGCCACTTTCTCCCAGCAATGGGCCAATTGTTTCCTTGACTTTTTTCTTGTTTTTAACATGTTGGAAGAAGCTTTTTTTATTATTTTTTACTTTTGTCGCTAGCCTTTGTTCATTGTGAGCCTTAGCTTTCCTCACTTCATCTTTACAGGCTCGGGCTATTTGCTGATATTCTGCCTTAGTTATTTGCCCCTCTTTACCAGCTAAGCTAATTAGCTTAGCTGGTAAATCCTTCCTGATATATACAACAATTCCATGCTTCTTTTCCAAAGCTGATGCAACAAAATGGTTACCCAATTTTGAATTAATTAAATATTTTTGGTCTGATAATTTTATATGTGTCTCTTGCAAACAAATCACATCATTTTTAAATTGTTTCAAGTAGTGAAATATTTTCCTTCTTTTCTGAGCTGAATTCAAGCCATTAACATTCCATGACAAGATTCTATTTGCCATTACTGGCCTCCTGAAGCTTTGAAGCAGACAACGGAAGCTCCTCCTCCGGTATCTTCCGTCTAGCTCCTCCCACAGCTTCCATAATGGGATCCTGACTTTTACTTTGAGACTGTTGCTCTTCTTTACGCTTAAGGGCTCCTCTTGTCACCCTTTGCTCTTGTGGTTCCTCTAATACTGGCAGCAATAAAGGCTCTTGGGTCACCACGCCTTCTTGAGTCTCTTGAAGTTTTTCTATCACTTCTATTTCAACTTTCAAAACTGTAGAAAGAAAATCCTTTGCCTTTAAAACCGTGTCAATTCTATATCTCCTTCCTTGATAGAATAGTGTCAGTCCAACTGGCACCTCCCATCTGAATTGAATCTGATGTTTTTTAAGTTCTTGTGTAAAAAAAGCAAATTCCTTCCTGTCTCTTAACATCTTTGAAGGAATCTCTTTCAACACCTTCAACTCCTGTTCTCCAATTTTAAAGTTGTCTGATATGAAACTTGCAGAATTTGATTTCTCATAGTCCTTTTCACAAAATAAACCACAATGTCCCGAGGAAGCTTTCTCTGTCTTGCAATCCAAGAATTAACTCTATATATTTTATCAATTTGGTAAGCTACCTCTTGGGGGTCCGCTTCAATAAATTCAGCCAATGCTTCTGATATAATTTTTCTTAAGTCTTCTCCACGCTCTTCTCGCATACCACGAATTCTAAGAGCTCCTTCCATAAGTTTATATTGTAATATCACAACCTGATCTTCATTTTGATCCACTTTTTTCTGAACACCTTTCATTTCGTCTTCTAAATACTTATTTGACTGAGAGATCTGTTGCATTTCCACTTCCAATCCTTCAATTTTTTTACTCAGTCCTTGAACTGCCATAAGAATATCTTCTCTTATTTTTGCATTAAAATTCTCCATCATCTCTTTTTGCCTATCTTCAGAAAGTTTTAATTGTTCTTTCAATATTTCCTCAAGACTTGGTTCAGATCCCCTTCTTCCAGAAGGCTTTAAAGGTTTAGCTGCCATTCTGTCTTCAAAAGAATCAGGAATTCAAAGGTAATAACTCTCCTTCCCTCCTTTCAGTATAAAAAAACTCCGTTTGTAACAATCCACAAGTAACGCTGCTTCATCGTACTAAAAAATTTTTACTTTCACTTTTAGACGCCATTTTAAAAGTCAATTAATCAAAGACAAAGAAAGGTTTCAAATTTCAAAAAGGGAGTCGGTACTTGCCGTGCTGATTCTGCATCAAAGTTCGAACGCTTGTGAAATTCCCGTCTGCTTGGAATATCAATCAATTTAATAAGTCCTCTAGAGCAGAAGCAACATTCCTCTCCTTTTCCCTGATAAAAACAGGGGCGTGCTGAAGTTGGAAGGAGTGGAATTCGGTGGGGTCATAAATCCAGGAAAATTCGCTCTTGAGAGCAAACCCCCTGTCAGACCTGCCACTCTTCCACAATTCTGATAACCTCTTTCACCCAGAGATTATGCTAAGCTCAGTGAACAGTGATTTATTTTCTGTTTCACTGACTTTTACAATCTTCTAACACGGAGTGCTCTGTTTGAGCACCCAGCAGGAGGGTGACGTCACTGGAGCCTCGCTCGACCTCACCCCATTCCTAAGAGGTCTATCAAGAGTGTGCATTAGCACACCAGCGTGCCTACCGTCCCTGTCTTAATGTTTTCTTTTATTCATATCCTTTTCATGTATTTATACTTATGTTTACACTTGTATCTGTCATAAAATACATGCTTGACAAAAATAAATAAATAAAAATAAATAAATAAATAAATAAAAATTCTGACATCAGCAATGATGAAGCTCCTGATGAAATGGATGACCAGGTACAATCTTTGTCGTGCAATCATTTATATGTCAAGAACAAATTCAAATGGTTTTCTGCACCATTTGAAAGCAATAGATCCAGAACCACTTGTTGCAATATTGTAGTGCAATTACCTGGAACCATGGACAGCATCTAGACCGGTCATTATGACCTCATGTCTTTAATAGTGTCACCAAAATAGTGGTTAAGGGTTAAGCTGAATTGATGTTAGTTTACCTCTTATTCAAAAACCCAGGGTGGATTTTTTTTAAAAAAACAAACATTTAGTTTATAAATTCCATCTTACTGATTCCAACTACCTCATTTGATATAGAGGAAACTCAGATTATAGAGTGGTGTGGTGGCCTAAGAGGTATAGCTCTCGCCTCACAATCGGGAGGCTGTGCGTTCGATCCTAGGTAGCAGCAGATATTTCTCTCTCTGAGTGCAATGAGTAATTAATTATCTGCTGTGAACTCCCCATAGGTGTCAGGAAGGGTATCTGGCCAGTAAATATTCAGCTCCTTTCAGTCGCTCCCAAGTTCACCCCAATTCAAGGGATTACAAGAAAAGAAAAAAAAGAGGAAATTGAGATTATAGGAGCAATATAGAGACTGGCAATGGGGACAGAAAATTTCAGGATGAGCTGCTAGACTACAGGCCTCAAACGTTCACTCACAGAACTCATATGAATCTTCAGAGCACAGTTTCACTTCCTGCCTTGGTATAGCATCTTGATAGTTCTCACTGCTACTATTCGTATTAAAAGGTATGATTTTATCTGAAATTTCTCCTCATAATTCCAGCATATAAGATAGAGGCCCAGCAACCTATGGTTCTTACCAGGAAGTAAAATTGGGGGTGGGGTGGGGGGAAATGATAAAAATGAAATAAATTTTAGTACCCCCATTCCCTGACCTTGCGAAATTGAGGAGTGTAGGTAGGAGAATCAGTCCCTCCTCCTCCTGCATAGGGAAGTAGAACAATCTCACAGGAAAGATATGGAATGAAACTTCATTAAATGAAAAAAGGAAGTTAATGTAAGCATTCCTGATGTAGTTAAAATGCAAAATAATGTGGAAGAAAGAGTGGGATAGATGTACGGCTGTCGCTGGAAGAGCACTTGACGGCCGTCGCCAGAAGAGCTTTTTATCAGGTGCGCCTGATACTCCAGTTGCGTCCCTTCCTGGACCGGGGTTCGTTATGCATGGTCACTCACACCCTCGTCACCTCTTGCCTGGACTACAGCAATGCTCTCTACATGGGGCTCCCCTTGAAGAGCACCAGGAGGCTCCAACTGGTCCAGAATGCGGCTGCGCGGGGGATAGAGGGAGTGGCTCGTAGCTCCCATATAACACCTCTCCTGCGCAGGCTACACTGGTTACTGGTGGTCTTCCAGGTGCAATTCAAGGTGCTGGTTTTCACCTTTAAAGCGCTCCATGGCTTGGGACCGGGTTTCTCATGGGAGCGCCTTCTGCCACAAACAGCCTCCCATCAACCTGTGCGCTCCCATAGGGAGGGCCTCCTCAGGGTGCCATCGGCCAAACAATGCCGACTGGTGGCTCCCAGGGGGAGGGCCTTCTCGGTGGGGGCTCCTGCCCTGTGGAATGAGTTACCTGTGGGGCTACGCCAACTCCCCGACCTCCGGACCTTTAAGTGCGAGCTTAAGACTCTTTTATTCCATTGAGCAGGGTTGGCCTAATTACAATTTTAATTGGGGTGGTTTTATGAGGGTCTATTTTTATATTTTATTAGTTTTAAATTATGGGGCCAATTTTGGAATTAGATTTTTAAATACTGCTCTTAATTATGTATTTTTGTAAAATTTTTATCTTGGCTGTAAACCGCCCTGAGTCTTCGGAGAAGGGCAGTATAAAAGTGTGATAAATAAATAAATAAAAATAAATAAATAGAGAAAAAGAGAGGGAGGGAGGGAGGGAGGGAGGGAGGAAGGGAGAAGGAGGGAGAGAGGAAGAGGGAGGGAGAGGGAAAGAGAGAGGGAGAGGGGGAGATAGGGAGGGAGAGGGAGAGAGGGAGAGGGAGAGAATATTCCAATGATACCCAAAACTGATCTCTAGTATCAATTTATTGGAATGTATGACTCTGCAGGCAATTGACACTTAGTATATTTCCCTCTGTATTTCAATTAACCAAAACACTTGTGACCAATTATTTTTGCTCAATCTGCTAAAACAAAATATGAAGCACAAAGAGGTCTCCATCTGTTTCCTTTTCTTTCTTAAAACAAACAAGTGGAAACCAAACAAATGAGTGTCCACATTTGTTTGTGTATTTATTTATTCTCAATTGACGAAGCTTCTGGGTAATAATGACTCTACGTTAAGGAAATGAAACTATCTGGACTCATATGGAGATTGTGTTGATAGTGCACAAAAAAGGAAGAAACGGTTGGATAGTGTCATTTATGCAATGAACCTGAATTTGGGAAACTCTGGGAGACAGTGAAATTTTGTGAGGGAAGTTTGGAATTGA
This sequence comes from Ahaetulla prasina, assembly GCF_028640845.1. Classification (NCBI taxonomy): domain Eukaryota; kingdom Metazoa; phylum Chordata; class Lepidosauria; order Squamata; family Colubridae; genus Ahaetulla; species Ahaetulla prasina. The sequence continues at coordinate 296,785,186 of NC_080540.1, read as the reverse complement.
CCAGAAAAGGTTTCCTCTAACCAACACATTCTTTGCTGTCCCTTTTCCTCTTTCCTTTATTTATTTATTTATTTATTTATTTATTTATTTATTTATTTATTTATTTATTTATTTATTTATTTATTTATTTATTTATTTATTTATTTATTATTTAAATTTATATACCACCCTTCTCCAAAGACTCAGGGCGGTGTACAGCATACATAAAACAAATGTACAAAAAAATTAAAACACAATATATATTTAAAAATCTAATTCCATAAGCTGAGAATTTAAAATAGGAAGATAAAATTATAAAATAGCCCCGCTAAAACCCCACTAAAAACCCACGATTAAAATTTATCATTAGGCCAGCCCTGCTTGATGAAAGAAAAAAGTCTTGAGCTCGCGCTTAAAGGTCTGGAGATCGGGGAGTAAGCGTAGCCCCACGGGTAGTTCATTCCACAGGGCCAGAGCCCCCACAGAGAATGCTCTTCCCCTGGGGGCCGCCAGCCGACATTATTTGGCTGATGGCACCCTAAGGAGGCCCTCCCTGTGAGAGCGCACAGGTCGATGGGAGGCTACTGGTGGCAGCAGGCGATCCCGTAAATATCCCGGTCCCATGCCATGGAGCGCTTTAAAGGTGATGACCAAAACCTTGAATCGCACCCGAAAGACCACCGGCAACCAGTGCAGCCTGCGCAGGAGAGGTGTTATATGGGAGCTACAAGATGCTCCCTCTATCCCCTACGCAGCCTCATTCTACACCAGTTGGAGCCTCCTGGTGCTCTTCAAGGGGAGACCCATGTAGAGAGTATTGCAGTAATCCAGGCGGGAGGTAACGAGGGCATGAGTGACCGTGCATAAAGAGAATGCCAGAAAACTGGTTTTCCCAAGATCAGGGTCTTTTCCAAGGAGTCCTCTTTTCTCATTAGGTGGCCAAAGTACAGTATGTGAGCTTCAACTTCAGGATCTGTCCTTCCAAAGAACAGTCAGGGTTGATTGTCTTTAGAATTGACTGATTGGATCTCCTTGGGCTTCTCAAGAGTCTTCTCCAGCACCACAGTTTGGAGGCATCAGTTCTTCAGTGCTCAGCCTTCCTTGTAGTCCAACTCTCACAGCCATATGTTACTACTGGGAAAACCAAAGTTTTCACTATACAAACTTTTGTTGGAAAGCTGACATCTCTGTTTTTTTAATATACTGTAGAACAGTGTATAATACTTTGGCCATCTAATGAGAAGGAATAACTCACTGGAGAAGAGCCTAATGTTGGGAAAGATTGAGGGCAAAAGAAGAAAGGGACGGCAGAGAACAAGGTGGGTGGATGGAGTCACTGAAGCAGTCGGCGTGAGATTCAATGGACTCCAGAAGATGGTAGAGGACAGGAAGGCCTGGAGGAGCATTCTCCATGGGGTTGCGATGGGTTGGACACATCCAACCTTCCCTTCACAAGGGTTGTAAAGAACTACAGTACAAGGGGAGAAGCAACTAAGGAGAAATTTCCTGACAGTTAGAACAATCAATAAGTGGACCAACTTGCCTCCAGAAGTTGTGAATGCTCCAACACTGGAAATTTTTAAGCAAATGTTTGATAGCCATTTGTCTGAAATGGTGTAGGGTTTCTTGCCTGGGCAGGGGGTTGGACTAGAAGATCTCCAAGGTCCCTTCCAACTCTGTTATTATGTTATGATACTATGTTATGTTAAGTATATAAGTCTAAATGCTATTGCTAAGACAGCAGTGTGCAGCAGCTGCTAAAAAAGCCAACACAGTTCTGGGCTGCATAAACAGAGGATAGAATCACGATCACGTGAAGTGTTAGTGCCACTTTATAATGCCTTGGTAAGGCCACACTTGGAATACTGCATTCAGTTTTGGTCGCCACAATGTAAAAAAGATGTTGAGACTCTAGAAAGAGTGCAGAGAAGAGCAACAAAGATGATTAGGGGACTGGAGGCTAAAACATATGAAGAATGGTTGCAGGAACTGGGTATGTCTATAAAAAGAAGGACTAGGGGAGACATGATAGCAGTCTTCCAATATCTCAGGTGTTGCCACAAAGAAGAGGGAGTCAAACTATTCTCCAAAGCACCTGAGGGTAGAACAAGAAGCAATGGGTGGAAACTGATCAAGGAAAGAAGCAACTTAGAACTAAGGAGAAATTTCATTACTAATAGGACAATACTGGAAGAAAAAAGAAGTACCTACAATAGAAGAATGGATATTGAAGGTTGCCAATTTGGCTGAGATGGCGAAGATATCAGCCTTTTTGAAAGACAATACGCAAGAAAGATACTTAAAGGAATGGAAAAAATGGATTGAATATATTCAACGTAGATATCAGACTAAGAGTTATCAGACTGTTTTTGAATGACTATGATGTATTATATATTGTATTATATATGTATTGATATATTGATCATCAATTGTGTTGTAAATGTTGTACCTTGATGAACGTATCTTTTCTTTTATGTACACTGAGAGCATATGCACCAAGACAAATTCCTTGTGTGTCCAATCACACTTGGCCAATAAAAAATTCTATTCTATTCTATTCTATTCTATTATTCTTGATTGTTTTTGGGGGAAGTTAGGAATTGATGATTGTAGGGGTATAATTAAGTTGGGATGAAAATTTTTTAGCATATGTTTGTTTTATTTTTAACTATACCTTGTGCCCGTTCCGGGAAGTCGGGGGGGGAGGGGGGTTGTGAAGGGAGGGGAGAGGAGGGGGGGAAAGGGGGAAAAAATTTTTTGTAAAACTTTTTGAATAAAAAAAAAAAAGAACTAAGGAGAAATTTCCTGACAGTTAGAACAATTAATACGTGGAACGACTTGCCTGCAGAAGTTGTGAATGCTCCAACACTGGAAAATTTTAAGAAAATGTTGGATAACCATCTGTCTGAGATGGTGTAGGGTTTACTGCCTGGGCAGGGGGTTGGACTAGAAGGCCTCCAAGGTCCCTTCCAACTCTGTTTTTATTATTATTATTAAGCGCTATCAACTTTTAGCAACCTTCTGATCAGTGGTGAAATCTGAACCGGCTTACTACTGGTTCGGTGGCTGCGCATGCGCTCTTCACGCAACAAAAATGTTGCATTCAATTGTGGTTGTAAATTAAGGGTTACCTGTATACCACCAAGCCTAGAGGCAAAAGAAAAAACAAACAAACCAACCTTCAACCCTTCATGCTACAATTTGCAGTGGCACAGTGGTTAGAATGTAGTATTGCAGGCAAACTCACTGCCAGCAGTTTAGTCCTGACCAGCTCAAAGTTGACTCATCGTTCCATCCTTCCAAGGTGGGTAAAATGAGGATCCAGATTGTTGAGGGCAAGAGGCTGACTCTGTAAACTTCTTAGAAAGGGCTATGAAACACTGTGACATGATATATAAGTCAAAGTGCTGTTGCTATTGTGATAGACAGACAAACAGACAGACAGACAGATCACTGCCAGCAGTTCAATTCTGACCAGCTCAAGGTTGAGTCAGCCTTCCATCCTTTTGAGGTCGGTAAAATGAGGAGCCAGATTGTTGGGAGCAAAATGCTGACTCTGTGAGCCGCTTAGAGATGGCTGTGAAGCAACATATAAGTCTAAGGGCTATTGTTAGTGCTATGTGACCACTGTGGAAAGAAATATCCATCTGGTTTAGTTCCAAGCCGGGAGAAAACACCGGGAACATGGAGGCTGCGTGGAAAGACGGTTTAATGATGAAGCAGAACCACATGGGTTTGTGTTTCTGGTGCAGTTGACAACATGGAGTTGAGAGTGGTGGGGTTTATTACCTTCTCTTGGGTTTTGCACTTGAGCTTCCTGTTCCTGTGCAAGAACAGGTATTCTATTGGTTGTTGTCAAACTCCCATGGGGCCATGTAGAGGTTATGTAGGGGTTATAGCCAGTGGTAAAATCCAATTTCTTTTTACTAACGGTTCTGTGGGCATGGCTTGGTGGGCATGGTATGGCTTGGTGGGTGTGGCAGGAGAAGGATACTGCAAAATCTCCATTCCCACCCCACTCGAGGGGAAGAATACTGCAAAATCCCCATTCCCTCCCCACTCCTGGGGGGATGGATATTGCTAAATCTCCATTCCCACCCCACTCTAGGGCCAGCCAGAGGTCGTATTTGCCGGTTCTCCAAATTACACAAAATTTCCATTACCGGTTCTCCAGAATTGCTGGATTTCATCCCTGGCTATAAGCAATGTACAAATCCTAGGTGTTTTTCTGAGCTAAGTTTGGTTGAAGTTACTGAGGGTGATGTAATGAAAGGCCTTGTGTTCTAAAAGGGTGTTGGGCAATTCCTATTGTGGCTTAATGGCTTTGTCGTATGTTGGATCTTGCGTGATGGCTATTTGCTTATGAATAGAGCTATCTCAATACTTGTCTTCTTTCAATAAGCTCTTTATTTCTTAAGTGCTGACATCTGCTTTGGGCTTTTAAAAAAAGGTGGGGGCTGCTTTTGTCTCCAAGAGCATGTTTCTCCAATTCTCCCTTTGGGAAATAGAACAATCTGCCTTTTTATTTTATTTGGATTTTAGTGGGGGTTTCTTTTTGTTCTGGAGATGAACGCTTAGCTGATGAACAACACCTAAAAACCGAACTACACACTCTCACTAACGTACTAACATCCAATGGATTCCAAAGAAATAAGATTACCAACCTAATCCAAAAAGAAACCCCCACTAAAATCCAAGACAGAGAACAAGAAAACGGCACAGCCCTCCTCCCATATATAGAAGGCACCACAGACAGAATCAGCAAGATCCTCCACAAACACAACATCAAGACAGCATTCTGCACAAACTGAAAAATATCCACCATCCTAAGAAACCCCAAAGACAAAATTGAGTTAGAAAATCAAGGAGTATATGAAATCCCATGCACTGCCTGCCCCACCACATACATCGGACAAACCAACAGGAGAAAAAGTGCACACATTGAAGAACACAAGAACTCAGTGAAAAAAGAGGAACCAAATTCTTCCCTGGTCCAACACCTTAAAACTACAGGACATGATATTGACTTCAAAAAGACCAGAACTATCGCCAAAACTGAACACTTTAACAACAGAATAATCAGAGAAGCCATCAAGATAGAAAAATGCCCACACAGCATGAATAAACGAGATGATACCTCTCGCCTACCAGCCATTTGGAAACCCACCCTTATTGACAAACAAGTCCTTAACACGAGGAATGACACCAGACCCACACTCACGAGGTCCACACAGGATGTCACCACCACACATCCACCCATAAAGCAGACTCAAACCCACACTGATGATGAAGCACAACCAAGGACCAGAAGCCAGACCGCAGCTGCAACATTAGCCATTTCAAACCCCTCTAAACAATACATGCAGCAGACTGACACCCACCATGAAGATGTAGCACGACCACGACCACGAAGCCAAACAGCAGCAATGCAGCTCACCAACTCAAATCCCCCTGCAACTCAGACTAACCTGAGCACAACCAAGCCCCCCCACCCAAACACAACACACCCCCATCCAATCAGAGCACAGTCATCCCCACCATCCAATCAGAGCATAGCCAAATCCCCCAACCAATCAGAACACACATCCACCCAATCAGAACACGGCCAAGCTCCCAACCAATCAGTACAAACCCCCACTAGCAGTTAAAAGGAAGAAACAGCTGCGATCACACATTGCTCCTAGAAGTGCAAAGCAGTAAACACCAGCCTGAAGATGATGAATGAGACTTCGTTGAAACGTCGCCAAGACACTTCCAATTTTAAGCGGGAGAAAACCCGAATAACCAAAGACCTACATACAAACACCCGCGAAAACCTCAGAAAATAAATAAATATATATGAAGTCTCATTCGTCATCTTCAGGCTTCAGCTTCGTGCTTCTGGGAGCAATGAAAACCTACATACATATATACATATATACATATATATATATTCTTCAAAATATTTCATTCTTCTAGGAGGGTGAGTGCTAACTTTCTACACCTACAGCATGCTGATTAGGAGACAAACTTGGGAAACCAAAGTTCCAGAGGGTGGAACAGCGAGGCTGGCTTGCCAAAATCAAGTTGATGCATCTACTTCTTTAGATTGCTAATACTCTCACAGTTAATGCAGGCCTGAAGCTATGATAAGTTCCCGGAGTAGTTATTGTCCGTCGGAGGAGACCGCTGCATAAAAATCAATTTTGTGGGTTTTTTTTTTTTTTTTTTACAACTTCTCTTCCTTCCTTTCTTCACACAATTACCTTATTGACCTGCAAATGAATGCATTTATTTAGAAAAATACCCCAACCTGGAGGAAACGCGCTGCTTTTTTTTGTGTGTGTATAATTTGGGAGCGGCGGAACAAAACCAAAACAGAAATCTGACCTCTTTAGCTAATCCCTGCCACTAACTCATCAGAAAAAAAGATTCCCCCCCCATCTGCCCCCCCCCATGACGAAAATGCGGCAGGAAGGCAGACCTTGATCAGCAGACAATGAGTTAGCTTCGCCCTTTGTAGTCGTTTGAATTTCTTGCCTTTTTTTTTTTTTTTACATAAATTACAGCTGGGTTCAAAACCATAGGTGGTGTTCTAATACAGCAATTGAGCACATCAGCTCTTTCCAGAACAATTAACTCCGTTCTGTCTGCCAGCAACACGCCATTGCGGATGACCCAGTCGTTCAACATGGCCATTTTTGAAGTTGCTAGAGAATGCTAGGTCCCGAATTGTTATTTAAAAACAAACAAACAAGCAAACAAACAATGACTGACATTTCTTTCATTCCTTCCATTCTTCCACCTATCGCAATACTAGACAACACAGTATCAACAGTAGGGACCTTCAAATTTCTAGGTTCTACCATATCGCAAGATCTAAAATAGACAGCTAACGTTGAAAACGTCATCAAAAAAGCACAACAAAGAATGTTCTTTCTGCGCCAACTCAGAAAGCTCAAACTGCCCAAGGAGCTGCTGATCCAGTTCTACAGAGGAATGATTGAGTCTGTCATCTGCACCTCTATAACTGTCTGGTTTGGTTCTGCAACCCAACAAGACAGACACAGACTTCAGAGGATAATTAGAACTGCAGAAAAAACAATGGCTACCAACCTGCCTTCTGTTGAGGACCTGTATACTGCACAAATCAAAAAGAGGGCTAGGGAAATATTTACAGATCCCTCACATCCAGGACATAAACTGTTTCAACTCCTACTCTCAAAATGACTCTATAGAGCACTGCACATCAGAACAACTAAACAGAAGATCAGTTTTTTCCCAAACTCCATCATTCTACTAAGCAAATAAATCCCTCAAACTATTTACTAAGTCTTCACTACTATTAATCTTCTCATTGTTTCCATCACCCATCTCCTCCAACTTATGACTGTATGACTGTAACTTTGTTGCTTGTATCCTTACCATTTATATTGATGTTAATTGTTTCCTCATTGCTTATTTGTCCCCTATGACTATCATTAAGTGTTGTACCTTATGATTCCTGATGAACATATCTTTTCTTTTATGTACACTGAGAGCATATGCACTAAGACAACTTGCAGTCCTTGTGTGTCCAATCACACTTGACCAATAAAAATATATATTCTATTCTATTCTATTCTATTCTATTCTATTCTATTCTATTCTATTCTATTCCATTCCATTCCATTCCATTCCATTCCATTCCATTCCATTCCATGTTTTCTATTCTATTCTGTTCTGTTCTGTTCTGTTCTGTTGATTTGATCATGGCTATGGCTGAGCATAGTTCTAGTTTCTAGTTTCTAGTTCTCCGTGATTCTGCAACCTCAAGCAAAGAAGGGGAGGTCAGAATGAACTGACTTTGCATACTCCATGGCTTAGGACCGGGTTACCTACGGGACCGCCTACTGCTACCAGTAGCCTCCCACTGACCTGTGCGCTCCCACAGAGATGGCCTCCTCCGGGTACCATCGGCCAAACAATGTCAGCTGGCGACCCCCAGGGGAAGGGCCTTCTCTGTGGGGGCTCCTGCCCCCTGGAATGAGCTGCCTCCGGGGCTTCGTCAACTCCCCGATCTCCAGACCTTTCACCGTGAGCTGAAGACGCTTTTGTTTCATCGCGCAGGGCTAGCTTAAATGTAGTTTTAACTGGGGTTTTTTAATTGGGGTTTTTAAACGGGGTTTTAATTGTATTCAAATTTTTAGGCCATACATTGAATTAGTCTTTTATACTGCTTTTAATTTGTGCTATATGTATATGTATTTTTGTATTTTATTGGCTGTGAACTGCCCTGAGTCCTAAAATAAATACTTACAGATGCCTTCCCTTACAGCCACCTAGGGAGAACAGGTCACACACAGATCAGAACATAGAACACTGAATAATAGTGTTGGAGGGGACGTTGGAGGTCTTCTAGTCCAACCCCTTGCTCAAGCGGAAGATCCTATATGTTGTGGGCTGTCGGCCGCCAGCCCCTCCAGCAGCCAAATCAAAAGAGGAGGAGGTGTGGGAGTCAGGGACAGCATCAAAGCAACCTGAAAGCTCTAAGGGGGAAGAGGGAATGGAGCTGGCAGAGAGAGAGAGAGGCAGAGGCAGAGCCTGGGCCATCCGCCAGCCCTCAGATGGAGAGTCAACAGCCTCTAGGTCTGGAGGTGGCTGATAAGGAAGAGGAGGAACAGCTGGGTCTAGTGCCTGATGCGCGGATGTGCAGAAGGCAGAGGAGAGGAGAGCAGTGGAAATCTGTGGGCTGGTCTTTGGGAAAGAATAGCCACCACTGCTAGCAAAGCCCCTCCCTAGCTGTGGGGATAAAAGGCAGGGGGTGGAGATGAATAGATGTGGCAGGCAACTATTCCTCTTCTGGACGGATGGACTTCTTAGCCTGCAGTGAAAGACAAACTTTTTGCCGGGACTGCCGAGGCTCCTAATTAAAGGAATTTTTGAGATCACTTCAAAGGGTTTGTTGTGTTTGGGCAGCTGGGTCAGGAGATTCTCAATCATCCAGATCATGGTTGTCCCAAAGTTGCTTTTATTCATTCATATATATATATTTGTTTTCTGAAGCATGAAGCTGAAGCTGAAGCCTGAAGATGACGAATGAGACTTTGTCGAAACGTCGCCAAGACACTTCCAATTTTACGCAGGAGAAAACCCGAGTAACGAAAGAGCTACACACACACACACACACACACACACACACACACACACACACACACACACACACACATATATATATATATATATATATATATATATATATATATATATATATATATATATATATATATATGTAGGTCTTTGGTTATTCGGGTTTTCTCCCGCGTAAAATTGGAAGTGTCTTGGCGATGTTTCGACAAAGTCTCATTCGTCATCTTCAGGCTAGGTGTTTACAGCTTCGTGCTTCTGGGAGCAATGTGTGATTGCAGCTGTTTCTTCCTTTTTATATATAATTAATTTTATTAAATTACTATACAATTTAAAAACATGAGACATGGTGTGACTTGTCTGGTACAAACTTTTCTACCAAGGTTTCTTTTTTAAGAGGCAACTGGTCTTTATTAAAAGCCTCCAGTGATGGACACACATTCCATTGGTAAATTGGTCTCAATGTTATGAAATTTCTCCCTAGTTCTAGGTTGCTCCTCTCCTTGATTACTTTCCACCCATTGTTCCTTTTCCTGCCTTCAGGTGCTTTGGAAAATAGGTTGATCCAGTGGTGGGATTAAAATAATTTAACAACCGGTTCTCTGCCCTAATGATTTCTTCCAACAACCAGTTTGTCAAACTGCTCACAAAGTTAACAACCGGTTCTCCCGAAGTGGTGCGAACTGGCTGAATCCCACCACTGGGTTGATCCCCTCCAAGCTTTTAACCATCCTAATTGTTCTTCTCTGTACTTTTTCTAACTTTTTGCATTTTTCCCCCTCCCAAAAAAACCAACTTTTTTCTCAGCCCACTTTATCACACATTCTTTCACCTGTTCCCGTCTTTGAAATTTCAATAAGAATTTTAGGAGTTATGGGTTCATCATTTGTGAATAATTCTATTTGAAACTTACAATGTTCAAACCATAAATTCTTTTGCCTACTTTAAATCTTTTTAACAGTTGAAATAAGAGACCTTGATGTCTCTATCCTTCTGCCACCACTTCTTCTCTTGATTTTATTTTACATTCCCCTTAAAAAAAGTGCTAAGATCCCACAATAAATTAGTGATTTGTGCAATCCACTTGTCAAATCTTTTCAAGAAAACTGCAGAGTTTTTGCAGACAAAACGGACTCAGAGGCACTCAGAGAGAGGGAAGGAAGGAGAAAATATTTACTATTTGGAACTATAAATATCCAAAAGGAAATATTTCCATGGAAATAATCAGTTTCCATGTATTGGAAATTTATGTATAGAGGAACATGCCTGATTATTTATGGGAAGTAGATCAATCTTTTTAATGTTATTTTTTGCATTAGTTACATTTTTAACACATAAGTATTTTTAAAGAAGGCTATAACTAGAAAATGTTAAATTATAAGGTTTAAATATTTCTTACACCATACTGGAAATTCAGATGCTTCTGGATGTCTGTGAATATTTCTTCTCCAAAATCCACCTTGGATGTTTTGCTGAGGGAAAAATTTTACCAATTTAAAAACATGTGGACCTTTTTTTTTTGTTAAAGAACTGGTAATAATTTTCAGGTCTTGCCCTTCCACACCCAAAGAGATATTTAAAAGCAGGAGTCTCAAAATTTACCCAGCTGTAAATAAAAGACAGTTTTTCTGCTTATCAGGCATAGTTAACTGGCTCTATCGGTGATTAGGCTATAACGTGATCATAACTCTTCCAATTAGCTTGGAAGAATAAACTACAAAGTTGTTTGGGATTATAACATTTCTGGTCTACCTTGCTGCATGAGAAGATTTGAGTGGCATCAGAGAAAAATATCTATTGTACACAGTGGTGGGGATTCCAATAATTTAACAACTGGTTCTCCGCCCTAATGATCAGCTGGATGGGCGTGGCCATGGTGGGCGTGGCCAGGGTGTGTGACAGGCACCACTCGGCCTCCTGCACCCCCCCAGGAGCAAAAATGGGCCAAAGGGGAGGACGCGCCACCCACCCTGCACCCTATTTTGGGCCTAGGAGGCCTCCCTGAAGCCTCCTGGGTGCCAACATGGGATGCGCCACATCACCCTGTTCCCTGTTTTGGGCCTAGGAGGCCTCCCTGAAGCCTCCTGGGTGCCAACATGGGATGCGCCACATCACCCTGTTCCCTGTTTTGGGCCTAGGAGGCCTCCCTGCACTTACCTGGGAGCCAAAATCAGGCATGTGGGGACTCCTGGAAGGGGAGGGGTGGGGAGGGAAGGGGCCAGCCAGCAATTTAACTACCGGTTTGTCCGAACCAGCTGGAACCGGCTGAATCCCACCACTGATTGTACACTTAGAGGAAAATAATCCTGTGGTAACAAAACTCTGTACAGTTTTGAGGGTACAGTGTTAGATAGGACAATAAAAGAAAAAAAATTAGGTATACTCATAATCAGTGATGGGATTCAAATAATTTAACAACTGGTTCACCCAGGGTCAGGTTTGCTATTGTGGGAAGCATGGTCCATCCTGATCCTCCAGCTCTGCTACACATATGAGTTGAGCCTCCCGTGACAGCCAATCTGACCCTGGGAGAACCAGTGATGAAATTAAACCCCCCTCCCTCCTGCACTATCGAATGGATCCTGGAAACAGAGCGACCGGCACGAGGGAAGGATGAGGAGCAGGGAGAAGAGAGAGAGAAAGCAGCTTCCTTCCCTCACACTGGCCTCTCCATTACCCATTTCTCCATAGCTGTGCAGCACCCAGAATCCACTTTGATAGTGTGTGTGTGTGTGTGTGTGTGTGTGTGTGTGGTAATTTAACAACCAGTTCGCTCATTAGATATATTTTTGAAGGAGAGGGGAATTGAGAGTGTGATTATGTGTGGAGTGACTAGAGTTATAATTTAAGGTTTATTTTGGATTATGATTGTTAGTTTTGATACCCTGCATTTTATTCTGGGAAGTCGGGGGTGGGGGTAAGGGGAGGGAGCTGGGGGAGGAGGGTAGAGGATGGAGTGATGGTTAATGTACAGGAATTATTGAAGATGTATAAATATAATTAATATAGGGTCGGGTCTGCCCAGCTACCATTTTAGAATGGTGGGGAGGGAGAGAGGAGGAGAGAGGAGGAGGTAGGAAAGAGGAGAAGAGGAAGGAAGAGGGGTAGAAGAGGGAGAAGGAAGGTGGAGGGTGGAGGGAGGAGAGGATGTAGATAAGAGAAGGGGAGGAAGGTCTGGAAAGTAGAAGAAGGTAGAAGAGGGAAGAGAGTTAAATGGAGGGGGTGGTGACTGGGCAAGCCCAACTAATTGTATATGACTGTACATTGGATGAGTTGTTGGATATGAATGTAAAAATAAAACTTTTTTATAAAAAAACAAAAGAAGTAAAACAACAACAACAACAACAACAACCGGTTTGCTCAAACTGATGCAAACCAGCTGAATCCCACCACGATTCATAGTAGATAATGACAAAATGAGTGAAGGGTGTGGCCAGGGAACTGTGAAGGCCAACAAAATTCTGGGATGCATCACTAGAGGGATCACCAATAAGAATAAGGAAGTGCTAATCCCCTTGTATAGGGCTTTATTTGGAACCCTGTGTCTGGAGACCTCACTTAAAAAGAGATATTGATAAAAGACGGAGTGAATCCAGAGACAGGGAACAGAAATGGCACAAGGTCTGAGGGACAAAACATATTAGGAGCAGAGGTGGTATTCACTTACTAGTTCGCAATTGTGAGCGTGCGCTCCTTCCGTGCGTGCACAGAGTGTCAAAAATGGGACGTGATGATGTCCGGTTGGGTGGGCAGAGCCTCCGGAAGCCTCCTCTACCAGTTTTTCCGAACCGGATAGAACCAGCTGAATACCACCACTGATTAGAATAGAATAGAATAAAATAGAATAGAATTTTATTGGCCAAGTGTGATTGGACACACAAGGAATTTGTCTTGGTGCATATGCTCTCAGTGTATATAAAAGAAAAGATATGTTCATCAAGGTACAACATTTACAACACAATTGATGATCAATATATCAATATAAATCATAAGGATTGCCAGCAACAAGTTATAGTCATACAGTCATAAGTGGAAAGAGATTGGTGATGGGAACTATGAAACGATTAATAGTAGTGCAGATTCAGTAAATAGTCTGACAGTGTTGAGGGAATTATTTGTTTAGCAGAGTGATGGCCTTCGGGAAAAAAACTGTTCTTAGGAGAGGTTGGAGCAATGGAATATGAGGACAGCCTGGAGGACAGAAGGGAAAGTGAGGATATGATTGGAACCTTTAAATCTATCACAGGTGTGAATAAGGTTCTACAAGCAATATTTTCAATATTAAGCAAAAATGAAGAACACGGGGGCATCACCTCCAACTGACAAGAAGGAAGTACAAAATGAATATTAGAAAGTTTCCTCCTCCACCACCTTTCTTCTTCTTTCTTCTCATCCACTTTTACTACTTTGGATGTTGACCAACACTAACAGGGCAAGCTACTTGTAGATAAACAGAGAACAAACCCCATTCCCTTGTGTGCACTGATGACGTTACCTAGTTGGGTCATGAAATGTCTGTAAGAAAACATTCAAGATTCAGAGACCATCAAGAACCTCTGATAGAGGGAGCGACTCGTGGCTCCCATATAACACCTCTCCTGCACAGGCTGCACTGGCTTCCGGTGGTCTTCCGGGTGCAATTCAAGGTGTTGGTTACTACCTTTAAAGCGCTCCATGGCATAGGACCGGGTTATTTACGGGACTGCCTGCTGCTACCGGTGGCCTCCCATCGACCAGTGCGCTCCCATAGGGAGGGTCTCCTCAGGGTGCCATTGGCCAGACAATGCTGGCTGGTGACCCCCGGGAGAGGGCCTTCTCTGTGGGGGCTCCAACCCTCTGGAACGAGCTACCACCAGGGATCCGCCAACTTCCTGATCTCCAGACCTTTCGACGCGAGCTGAAAACGTTTCTGTTCCATCACGCAGGACTGGCCTAATGGTTTTTAAATGGGGTTTTTATTGGATTTTTAGTTCCTAGCCAAATTTGAATATTTGTTTTTAAATTTGTTTTAATTTTTGTATCTGTTGTTTTATCTTGGCTGTAAACCACCCTGAGTCCTTTGGGAGAAGGGCGGTATAGAAATTGAAATAATAAATAAATAAATAAATAAAATAAATAAACCCTAGCAGTAGTGAGAGTCAACAAATTTTACTACCAATTCTGTGGGTGTGGCATGGTAGGTGTGGGATGGTGGGGGTGGCAGGGGAAGAATACTGTAAAATCTCCATTCCCACCCCACTCACTCCAGGGGAAGGATACTGTGAAATCTCCATTCTCACCCCATTCCAGGGGAAGGATACTACAAAATATCCATTCCCACCCCACTCCAGGGAAAGGGTTACTGCAGAGGAAGTGGCTCAACAGGCTAATGCAGTCTGTTATTAACACACAGCTGCCTGCAATTACAATTACTGCAGGCTCGAGTCCCACCAGGCCCAAGGTTGACTCAGCCTTCTATCCTTTATAAGGTAGGTAAAATGAGGACCCAGATTGTTGGGGGTGGCAATACAAGTTGACTTTGTATATAATATACAAATGGATGAGACTATTGCCTTACACAATGTAAGCCGCTCTGAGTCTTCGGAGAAGGGCGGGATATAAATTCAAATTAAAATTTTTTTTTAAAAAATCCCCATTTCTCCCTATCAGCTGAGACTCGGGAGGCAGAGAATAGATGGGGGCGGGTCTAGTCAGAGGTGGTTTTTACCGGTTCTGTGAACTACTCAAACTTTCCACTACCGGTTTTCCAGAACTGGTCAGGACCTGCTGAAACTCACTACTGGACCCCACATATTTCTGACTCTGAGTTACAAATATTCTTCTCGATTGGCAAGATTCGGTCTATTGTGCGTAAGGAAATAAAGAACTGGACTTTGGCGAGATTGTTCCATATTCATCTTGGACTTAACCTGACATTAGACTCTGTCTCATCTAGTTGATTTTAGGCTTTCTGCTTCATTAGCACAGAGGTTCACAAGCCTGGAACGTAGCCCCCAGGCTCCTCCAAGACTTGTCACTAAGTTCTAATTTTTAAGATGATTAAAAGGGAAAGTCATCAAGTTACAGGGGAAGGATACTACAAAATATCCATTCCCACCCCACTCCAGGGAAAGGGTTACTGCAGAGGAAGTGGCTCAACAGGCTAATGCAGTCTGTTATTAACACACAGCTGCCTGCAATTACAATTACTGCAGGCTCGAGTCCCACCAGGCCCAAGGTTGACTCAGCCTTCTATCCTTTATAAGGTAGGTAAAATGAGGACCCAGATTGTTGGGGGTGGCAATACAAGTTGACTTTGTATATAATATACAAATGGATGAGACTATTGCCTTACACAATGTAAGCCGCTCTGAGTCTTCGGAGAAGGGCGGGATATAAATTCAAATTAAAAATTTTTTTTTAAAAATCCCCATTTCTCCCTATCAGCTGAGACTCGGGAGGCAGAGAATAGATGGGGGCGGGTCTAGTCAGAGGTGGTTTTTACCGGTTCTGTGAACTACTCAAACTTTCCACTACCGGTTTTCCAGAACTGGTCAGGACCTGCTGAAACTCACTACTGGACCCCACATATTTCTGACTCTGAGTTACAAATATTCTTCTCGATTGGCAAGATTCGGTCTATTGTGCGTAAGGAAATAAAGAACTGGACTTTGGCGAGATTGTTCCATATTCATCTTGGACTTAACCTGACATTAGACTCTGTCTCATCTAGTTGATTTTAGGCTTTCTGCTTCATTAGCACAGAGGTTCACAAGCCTGGAACGTAGCCCCCAGGCTCCTCCAAGACTTGTCACTAAGTTCTAATTTTTAAGATGATTAAAAGGGAAAGTCATCAAGTTACAGGGGGAAGGAGGGTATTCACAGTAGTTAAATAATTTATGTGTCACCTAGTTTAAATTCAGTGAGAAAGGATTTAATGGTTCTGTTCCCCCTTGCCCTGAAAAACTCTCTCTCTAAGTCTCGCTAATTTTCCCTAACTCAGCAAACATTATTTTTTTTAAAATTCGTATCACTGACATCCAAAACATAATTCCATCTCTTCCAAAATGGTTCTCTTCTAATTTACTATAGATCAGTGCTCCCCAGCCTTCAGGAGACCAGGGACTGGTACCATGGAGAGAGGTTTATCTATGGACTGGAGCAGGGGTCTCCAACCTTGGCAGCTTTAGGACTTGTGGACTTCAACTCCCAGAATCCAGCTTTGCTTTGAATCCAGAATCCAGTTTTGCTAGCTGAGGGATTCTGGGAGTTGAAGTCCACAAGTCTTAAAATTGCCAAGGTTGGAGACCCCTGGACTTGAGGATGTGTGATTACGCATGATGGAGGGGTGAAATCCAGCAGGTTGTGACAGGTTCTGGAGAACCGGTAGTGGAAATTTTGAGTAGTTCAGAGAACCAGAAAATACCACTTTTGGCTAGCCCCAGACTGGCACCGGTCCACAGCATGCCAGAAACTGGGCCCCACAAACAAATGAAGCCCATATGATGGATGCAGGCATCATGCCAGTGATAGAATTAAAAAAAATTTTTTTTTTATTACCGGTTCCGTGGGCATGGCTTGGTGGGTGTGGTGTGGCTTGGTGAGGATGGCTTGGTGGGTATGGCCAGGGAAGGTACTACAAAATCTCCATTCTCTCCCCATTCCTGGGGGAATGATATTGCAAAATCCCCATTCCCATCCCACTCCAGGGGAAGGATATTGCAAAATCCCCATTCCCTCCCCACATCTGGGGGAAGGATATTGCAAAATCCCCATTAATAGCCACTCCTGGGGGAAGGATCCTGCAAAATCCCCATTCTCTCCCCACTCCAGGGGAAGGATATTGCAAAATCCCCATTCCCTCCCCACTCCTGAGGAAAGGATACTGCAAAATCCCCATTCCCACCCCACTCCAGGGGAAGGATATTGCAAAATCCCCATTCCCACCCCACTCCAGGGGAAGGATATTGCAAAATCCCCATTCCCACCCCACTCCAGGGGAAGGATATTGCAAAATCTCCATTCCCACCCCACTCCAGGGGAAGGATATTGCAAAATCCCCATTCTCACCCCACTCTAGGGGAAGGATACTGCAAAATCCCCATTCTCTCCCCACTCCTGGGGGAAGGATATTGCCAAAATCTCCATTCTCACCCCACTCCAGGGGAAGGATATTGCAAAATCTCCATTCCCATCCCACTCCAGGGGAAGGATATTGCAAAATCTCCATTCCCACCCTACTCTGGGGCCAGCCAGAGGTGATATTTGCTGGTTCTCTGAACTACTCAAAATTTCCTCCATCAGTTCTACAGAACCTATCAGAACCTGCTGAATCCTGGTAAACCCTGCTTACCTCGCCTGGTGTTGAATTAGATCTGCAACTTGCATCTCATTTTTTTTGTTCTTGCCATTGTTTTAAATGAAACTTCTGTTTTGATCTGTACCATTATTTTTTTTTAGGATTGTTATTCCCATGGCCGCATTAAGCATTCCCTACCTTCACTTTGGCCTTGGTTGATGTCTTAATGGAAGCCGTGAGATGGAACCATGCATCACGTTAAAGGAGACTGTGAAGAAATTACCGACCAATGGACGACTCGGCTTAAAGTCACCTGGGAAGTTCAGCAGGGTAAATTTTTAATAAGCAGATGAAGCATTCGGGTGATTTACTGATAATCCCTGCACGGGGACCCAGAAGAGGCTAAAAGAACAAAGGTTTATTGTCCCTTTGGAGATGTGTTCCATCGACACATCGGCCTACAATTAATGGCCGTTTTGACTATGGTTCTCTAGCTGGACTTTGGTGGATTAATTCAGTAAATAAAAGTGACAAAGCTTTATCCCCTGACAGGCTAATGGAAAATAGCTGCACCTGTTATTTGTGAATCATTGTTTGCCAGGTCACCTTTCCTTACCCAGGCTCAAGCTAACAAGAGAAATGATAGCACTGATCACTTAAATTTCATGAGGAGACCCCACAATCTGGGTTTGTTTCTTTTGAGGGGGATTTGCTGCATGCCACAACCCAGGGAGGGAACCTGGATCAGCTTTTGAAGACCCTCCGGATAGGATAGGATAGAATAGAATAGAAGAGAATAGAAGAGAAGAGAAGAGAAGAGAAGAGAAGAGAAGAGAAGAGAAGAGAAGAGAAGAGAAGAGAAGAGAAGAGAAGAGAGTTTTTATTGGCCAAGTGTGATTGGACACACAAGGAATTTGTCTTGGTGCACATGCTCTCAGTGTACATAAAAGAAAAGATACCTTCATCAAGGTACAACACTTACAACACTTAAGAGGGCCGTGAAAATATTTACAGATCCCTCACATCCAGGACATAAACTGTTTCAACTCCTACCCTCAAAACGACGCTATAGAGCACTGCACACCAGAACAACTAGACACAAGAACAGTTTTTTCCCCGAAGGCCATCACTCTGCTAAACAAATAATTCCATCAACACTGTCAAATTATTTACTGAATCTGCACTACTATTAATCTTCTCATAGTTCCCATCACCAAACTCTTTCCACTTATGACTGTATGACTGTAACTTTGTTGCTGGCGATCCTTATGATTTATATTGATATACTGACCATCAATTGTGTTGTAAATGTTGTACCTTGATGAACATATCTTTTCTTTTATGTACACTGAGTGCATATGCACCAAGACAAATTCCTTCTGTGTCCAATCACACTTGGCCAATAAAAAATTCTATTCCATTCTATTCTATTCTAATGATAGTCATAGGGTACAAATTTAACACTTAATGATACAACACTTAATGATGGGAGAATGATTAGTGGTTGGGGTGGGGGTAGGATTTAAGTTAAAAGTGATCTCAGAAAAGTTAATAATGTTCTAATCACTTCTTTGTCATCCATTGGGTTGACTGCATGTCAGGTTGTTTTGAAGCTGCAAGAGGGAACAGCACTGATTCAATAGCGTTCATTTGAGACACCACCTTTGGACGTACCGAACAGTTGACTTCATACATCAATGCATTCATGCATTCATTCATCCCGGAATCCCTGCAGCCGTGCGGTCACCCACCCATAAATCTCCTTTGCTGCCCCTTTCCCTCAACATGGTGGAAAGAATTTAACAGAATTTACCAGAATAATAGAGCTGGAAGGGACCTTGGAGGTCTTCCTCTTAGATGAACGATCAATAGCTTTTACGTATTAAGAGAGTTGGAAGGGACCTTGTAGGTCATCTAGTCCAACCCCCACCCACCCAACCAGGAGACCCTACACTGTTTCTGACACACTTTCCACTTATGACTGTATGACAGTAACTTTGTTGCTGGCAATCCTTATGATTTATATTGATATATTGACCATCATTTGTGTTGTAAATGTTGTACCTTGATGAAGGTATCTTTTCTTTTATGTACACTGAGATCATATGCACCAAGACAAATTCCTTGTGTGTCCAATCACACTTGGCCAATAAAAAAAAAAAAATCTAAAATCTCTTCTTGAAAGCCTCCAGGGATGAAGCTCCCACAACTTCTGAAGGCAACTTCTGTTCCATTGGTTGATGGTTCTCACTGTCAGAAAATTCCTCCTTATTTCCAGGTTGAATCTCTCCTTGTTCAGTTTCATCCATTATTCCTTGTTCTACCCTCAGGTGCCTTGGAAAAAAGATTGACCCCCTCATCTCTGTGGCAACCCCTCAAATATTGGAAGACTGCTACCATGTCTCCTGTGGTCCTTCTCTTCACTCGACTAGCCATGCCGAGTTCCTGCAACTGTTCTTCATATGTTTTAGTCTCCAGTCCCCTAATCACCTTGGTTGTTCTTCTCTGCACTTTTTCTAGAGTCTCAACATCTTTTTCATAGTGTGGTGACCAAAACTGAATGCAGCATTCTAGGTGTGGTTTTACTAGGGCTTTATAGAGCAGTATTAGCTTTCTAGAAGGATCACAGAATTCAATTAAATCACCAATCTGCTTCAGCTTTTATAAATACACTGGAGGAAAATAATCAGTGGTTGGGGGTTTTTTCTAATTAAAACTGATCTGAGAATAGAATAGAATTGAATATAATTTTTTATTAGCCAAGTGTGACTGGATACGCAAGGACTGCAAGTTGTCTTTGGTGCATATGCTCTCAGTGTACATAAAAGAAAAAATACAGTACGTTCATCAAGAATCATAAGGTACAATACTTAATGATAGTCATAGGGTACAAATAAGCAATCAATATTAATATAAATCATAAGGATACAAGCAACAAAGTTACAGTCATATAGTCATAAGTGGAAGGAGATGGGTGGTGGGAACGATGAAAAGATGAATTGTAGTGCAGACTTAGTAACTAGTTTGACAGTGTTGAGGGAATTGTTTGTTTAGCAGAGTGATGCCGTTTGGGAAAAAACTGTTCTTGTATCCAGTTATTCTGGTGTGCAGTGCTCTATAGCGTTGTTTTGAGGGTAGGAGTTGAAACAGTTTATGTCCAGGATGTGAGTGGTCTGTAAATATTTTCACGGCCCTCTTCTTGATTCATGCAATATACAGGTCCTCAATGGAAGGCAGGTTGGTAGCAATTATTTTTTCTGCAGTTCTAATTATCCTCTGAAGTCTGTGTCTTTCTTGTTGGGTTGCAGAACCGAACCAGACATTTATAGAGGTGCAGATGACAGACTCAATCATTCCTCTGTAGAATTGGATCAGCAGCTCCTTGGGCAGTTTGAGCTTTCTGAGTTGGCGCAGAAAGAACATTCTTTGTTGTCCTTTTTTGATGATGTTTTTGATGTTAGCTGTCCATTTTAATAATAATGAACAATTAATAATTACTTAACCACTTTTATGTAGGACATTGGGTTGACTATGTATCAGTTGTCTTGAAAATGCAAAAGACAAGTCCATGGATTTGATAATATTCATTTGCGACAACACCTTTGGACCTACCCAATAAGGAAAAGATGATTCCAGGCATACGTCAATGCATTTATCCATGCACCCATGCACTCCCCATACGCCATCCATGCACGCATGGATCTATCCATCTATCGACCCACCCACCTATGTATTTCCTCTTCTGTCTCTTTCTTACACCATTGTTCTGTCCTCCCTTGCCTCCATCCGAGTGATGGCTTAATTAGCCGGCACTATCAGCTCTGGCAGCAGAATAGCCAGCGTCTGCCAAGAGCCTCCGTTATCTTCCACGACGCTGGTGAGTCACCCAGGAACAAACGTCAGCTCAATCAGTGGATTTGCCTGTTACAAAGAGACATAGCAGCTCTCACTGCCTTTTATATCATGTGGGGTGTGGCTCCATGACTCAGCACTTCCTAGGCCTGCCCCACCCCTGCTTCTGTTGTTCCCTCCTCTCCTGCCTACGAAACCTAGGGTTCAACCAAGCCTGATTGCTGTCAGCTGGGTCTGAAGGCGTGGCCTGGGGGGGGAAGAGTCAGGGGTTGGAGGCCTTGTTATCTCTTCCACCTGGCCTGCTTCTGGTCCTGGAGTGAGCAAGGGAAGTCGGTGCTCCCAAGGTAAGTCCTGACGGCCCTTCCCCCTCACTGTCCAAGTCACTTTCTGGCAGCAGGGCCGGCTTGGGAGGTGCAGACACAACAACCATGTTGGGAAGATCTAATAATATTCTTATTTCAAAAGAGGAAGTTATTCTTTTCCTCTTAGCTGACAGATTTGATAACTTTCCAGAAGGATCACAGAAGTGAATTTTATTGCCAATGCTTTCTCTTATGTCATGTTGTAATTGCTTAGCATGCTTTCCGCGATACCTCATTCTTCAGTTTTTTTGTGTTGGGATGGATTGTAGTCTTCGATTGCAAGGGGAGATTTCTCTAAACTTTAGGTAGTATATCTGAGTACTTGACATCTACATGACCACTGGATGAAGAGGTCATATTCAGCCGGTTCGTATCAGTTCGGGTAAACCAGTAGTGGAGATCGTCCACCCCCTTGCCCCGGCGCTATGCAGTCCTATTTAGGCACGTTTTTGAGGCCAGGTGCTTGCAAAGCACTTGCCCAGAAGGCTGGGTGCATGCATGAAAAGTTCACACACGCGTGGCGAACAAGTGGTAACAATATGTTGAGACTCTAGAAAGAGTGCAGAGAAGAGTAACAAAGATGATTAGGGGACTGGAGGATAAAACATATGAAGAACGGTTGCAGGAACTGGGTATGTCTAGTTTAACAAAAAGAAGGACTATTGGAGACATGATAGCTGTGTTCCAATATCTCAGGGGCTGCCACAAAGAAGAGGGAGTCGGGCTGTTCACCAAAGCACCTGAGGGTAGAACAAGAAGCAATGGGTGGAAACTGATCAAAGAAAGAAGCAACTTAGAACTAAGGAGAAATTTCCTGACAGTTAGAACAATTAATAAGTGGAACGACTTGCCTTCAGAAGTTGTGAATGCTCCAACACTGGAAATTTTTAAGAAAATGTTGGATAACCATCTGACTGAGATGGTGTAGGGTTTCCTGCCTGGGCAGGGGGTTGGACTAGAAGGCCTCCAAGGTCCCTTCCAACTCTGATGTTATGTTATGTTATGTTATATGTGAAACCCACCTCTGACTGGATGGCAACACAAAGAAACAGGAAGCTCCATTTTGGCAGTCCAGATAGAATACAAAAGACCTCTACATGAGTTCGGGACCAGACTCAGACAACCTTGTAACCTGGTTGCTGAATAACCCAATTTGGCACCGTAAGCCGAAGCACATCATAAACAAACGACTCGCCCTCCCAAAATATTAAGCTATCAAACCACTCATCAGTCTTAACGCTAATCAAATTTTACACCCCGCACAAATGCAGTTGCTGAGTTAAATCTCCGGTGTGAACGTAGCCAGTGTTGCTGTCAACAAGCATGGCAAAGAGCATCCATCAAGTAGCTTACGGTAAGGCAGATTCATATGTCAATTCGTTTCTTAAAAGAAAAGATTCACATTCGTCTCAAACTTTTTGCACCAGGTTACAGAGATCTAACGATCAGCTGGGCGTCATAGTGTGTGGGAACTTTTTTTAAAAAAAGTTCTACCAACAAAACTCTCTCGCAAGTATGTTTCTACCGCCGCCCCCCCCCCCCCCCGCAGCTTTCAAGTTAAGGAAATATATATATAATCTTTTCTGTGCCTCCATCCCCCCCCCCCGCTTCTTTTCCTCTTCAACTTTCTTTTAAAAAGTTGCATTTAATGTCTTCCATGTGATGCCCCTTGGGGGAGCCCAAACTAGAAAATCCTTAATTAAATTAATCAAAGGCAGGGACAAAATCTGTAGGGAGTATCGGAAAAGCCTTGAGTTTAATTAATCAGACACGGACACGTCGTTGAAACCCAAAATTTAGCTGTTGTGCTTCTCTTTCTTTTTTTCTTTTTTTTTTCAAAGAATCCTGATGTGAATTTCAATTCCATTTCTCCTTTTTTCTTTCTTTTCTTTTCTTTTCTTTTTTTTTCTTTTTCAATATTCTGAAAATTGTGAATGCTGGCTTCTTTTTCTGGCAAAACTCTCGGCATTGATATAATAGGGTCTTTTGAAGTGGCCAAATCTTGAAGCTTTTATTCCAGAAGAAAAAAAAATATATATTTTTTTCCTTGTTGGAATGATTAGCTTAATGGGGAAGGCTCATGAAGAAGTAAACAAGGGTAATTTTAGCATTTGCAATGAATTAGGCTTCCTCTCCTCCGCTCCCCTTCCTGATCTCAGAGAAGTTCATTTTCAGAAAGTATTTAATGATTAAATTAATGAGTTAAATCAATAAAATAAACAAATGAGTTTAATACAGAAAATGTTTAATGATAAGGGGTCAGGAGGCTAAACTATGTGCGGAATAACTGGGGGAAACTACAGTAGTGGCCAAAATTGTGGAAACCTTTTGGGAAAAGTGTATTTTTGATGGCTAATAACACCATTATTATGATTCTTTTGGAGTTTCAAGATAATCCTATTCTACTGCTGGAATGGCCTAGGAATAGCTCAGACCTTCACCCAATTGAAAATCTATGGAGCCGACTAAAGAAACTGGGTAGTCAGAAGCGACCCAGCAATAAAACCCAGTTAATGGAAGCAATCCTTCAATCTTGGTTTCACATGATAACAGCTGCAGAACTAAAAGACTTGGTTCACTCCATGGGAAGACGTTGTAAGGCCGTAATTCATGCTAAAGGTTACCCAACTAAGTATTAACTGACATGGTGATAATTTTTGTATATCTCATTTTTTTCTAGGTGTTTCACTTTTCTTCTTTATCCTGTAACTGCTATTCTAATAGCAAATCTTTCATAAAAGTTATTGCATCACATTTCTGATTATATTACCTTTCCATTGATATATAATTTTATGCTACTAGTAAAAAAAACAGTGGTGTTATTAGCTAGTTTTAGAAAATACACTTTTCCCAAAAGGTTTCCATAATTTTGGCCACTACTGTAGGTAGTCTAGTAAAAAGAAGGACTAGGGAGTGACCTACAGAAATATACAGAACTAGCTGGATGCCTGTGCTTCGCTACGAAACTATGTGATTGGGTGTGATAAATGGACACTTAAAGCCTGAAACTTTATGTAGAATGTGTAACTCTATAGCACCAGAGTGTGTTAATATAAGGCATTAAGGTATCATCATAATGCAGTGGTACATATGTTGTGACCGAGGCCCAAGTAGTTGTTACCAGACACAATCAGTCCTAAACAAACATATTTTATTAGAACAGCTGAGAATTACTTCATTCTCAGCTTAGTCCAAATTAAGTCCAAAACAAATCCTTCAGAAAAAGTCCCTCAGCCTTATCACAAACCATTGTCTTCTTTGGCACTCTGCCAAAAGCTTTTCTTGGCAAGAACCCCACAATGTTCAGAAACAGGAGACGCCGACAAAAAACAATTGTAGCAATGTTGCTTTCCTACAGAGAACCCAAGAGCCATTGCTGCTCTTTTAAGCCTTATGGGAGGGGCCAACCATCCCCTGGCCTTACTCCTGAGTCATCCTTTTTACTTTAGCTGCTTTTGTCTTCTGGCAGCTCTTCTCAGGCTCCTCCTGTTCCTCTGCCTCTCTGTTGTCTACCTCTGGAGGCTCCGGAGTCCGCGCATTGCTCCCAGATGGCCCTGGCCCCATCTCTGCCTCTGATGCAGAGCCCTTCTCCGGGCCTTCCCCTTACTCTAGGATTGATCCATTGTCCTCCCCAGCCTCCTTACTGTCCAACTCCCCTGCCAGCTCTGCAGGCTGCTGGCGGACTACAACAACATACTTTTAAATGGTTATTGCTGGAACCATCAAAAGCCACTTTTTAGAATTGATTTGGCAGGTTGGGGACTTCATTCTAGTTTAAACATTTAGATTCTATTTTTGTAGTGGGCTGTTTGTAACTCCAAGGTGTATTTCGAAGCCTGTTATGGGTTTTCTTCATTTGATACTCCGGTTGTTCAGTTTTGTGCCTTATTTTCTTTTGTCTCTGCAGGTATTTTAATTTGAAATCTGGTTCTATGATACATTCATTAGCCTTGCCCTTAGCGTACAAGTGAGGAGAATCAATTCACTACTACAAAGAACTACAAGACAAAATTCAGATGTTAGCAAAGAAATTTATTTACGATAAGAAATAAAAGGTCCCCTTCATAATTGAGAAGAGGATTAGGTCTCAAGCAGGAGACCCTACACCATGTCTGACAGATGGCAGTCCAGTCTCTTCTTGAAAGCCTCCATTGATGAAGCACCCTCAACTTCTGAAGGCAACTTCTGTTCCATTAGTTGACTGTTGATTGACATGTTAACTGTCTTCCAGTACTTGAGGGGTGGCACAGAGAAGAAGGGATTGACTTACTGTCCAAAGCACCAGAGGGCATGACATGAAGTAAAGGGTGGAAGATCATGAGAGGTAGATCCACTCTGGAAATAAGGAAATATTTCTTGTCAGTGAGAACACTTAATCAGCGGAATGACTTACCTCCAAAAATTGTGGGTGTTCCATTGTTGGAGGTTTTCAAGAAGAGATTGTTTGGAATGGTATCGGGTCTCTTACCTGAGCATGGCGATGGACAAGAAGATCTCCAAGGTCCCTTCCAATCTTATTATTCTACTAGCTGATAACTCAGCATTGCCAGGGTATTTATTTATTCCAATCCTGTATTAGACAGGAAG
>NC_080540.1:296749023-296756523 GCF_028640845.1 Ahaetulla prasina | reverse complement strand
TGAAGCTCTTTTGCAAAGGAACACACTCTCTTTGCCCTTAGGAAAAGCACACTAACTTAGCATCTTTTAAATGGATATTTTCTTCAAAAGCAGATCATACCCACAGCTAAAAGAAGAAGAAGAAGAAAGATGGGAACAGGAATCCCCACAGTTTCCAAGAAGTTTCAATAAAAGGGGTGGGGGGAGAAGTCTGTTGAACCACGGAAGGCGACTTGACTGCCTCCCGTCTCAGGTCTTCATCCCTCATGTGCTTTCATTTCATTTTAATCTTCAAACTATCTCTCTTCCATCTGATACTTTATAGCTCACGTCTTCCTCTTTCATGTTCTTGATTGCTTTTTTTTCCTCCCCTGCCTGTCTATATTCATTCAAATTACCTTTAAGAAAGAAAAAAAATTCTAGCATATTTATTGCTAGTCGGCACAGAGAACCCTAGGGTATAAATTAATTTATGTTTGAATACTTTCAATTTCCTCTTTAATTCATAAGTTTGGGCAGAGCTCCTGAGGTTAAGAATCTCTCAAAGGAGGAGCGGGTGACTCCAGGGACAGGTAATCATCTCTGGACAGTTTTCCTAAGAGAGATGCGGTTCAAAAGCAATATAAATAAATAAAAACAAATAAAGATGATAATATTGGTCACGCCTAGGAAAAGCGCTCTCTGAAATCATTATTTTAGTCCTGTGGGACAGTTCATATTTTGAGAGCATTGGCTCTCGTGTCACATGGGAGTTTGCTCTCGTATAATTATTTATCTTCTGTCAAATCTTAAAACTTAATTATGATTATTATTATCATACAAGAAGCTGCTCAGGCTCAGAACGGAGATGGTCTATTTATCAGTGGTATTCAATCAGTACCAGAGGTGGTATTCAGCCTGTTCAAACTGGTTCAGGAGAACTGGTAGCGGAAATTTTGAGTGGCAAATACCACCTCTGGCTGGCCCCGGCCTCCCACCAGAGGTGGGTTTTAGCAGGTTCTGACCAGTTCTGGAGAATCGGTAGCAGAAATTTTGAGTAGTTTGGAGAACCGGTAGTAAAAATTCAGACTGGCCCCAGCCCATCTGTTCTCTGCCTCCTGAGTCCCAGCTGTTGTGACTCCAGCCCCCGAACTTGGCCCCATGCCTGAAAGTGACTCTGAAAGTGAGGGGAAAGGGCCAGTAAGGCTTACCTCTGTAATGAGGCCATCATCCCCTGATTCGTCCCTTCCCCAGGCTACACCTTCAGACCCAGCTGATAATAATAATCAAGCTTGGCTTGACCCGCGCTTCAGAAGATTAGAGAGGCGGCATCATCAAAAGGGAGGGTGGAGCAGGAGCCCCACCCCACAGGATATATAAGGAGCTTTGGGACTGCTCTCACTCCACGGGAAGCAAAAGTTTAGCTGAACCATTTCAAAAAGAGCTGAAAGTCTTGCTATGTGAGTCACTTGTTTGAACTTTGGCAGGCAGCTGCGATTTCTCTGCCAGGACTGATAAGAGCCGTGAATCCACTGGCTGAAGGTCAGTTCATGGGTCTGAAGTGGGGAAGGATACAGAACACCAGCTGATCGGGAGGAAATGGGGATTTTGCAGGAACCTTCCCCTGGAATGGGGAGGGAATGGAGATTTTACAGTATCCCTCCCTTGCCATGTCCCACCAAGCCATGCCACTCCCACCAAGCCACACCCGCAGAACCGGTAGTAAAAAAAATTGAAACCCACCCCTGCCTCTCACCCCTGCCAATCTCTGTCCTATAGTCCCTTGTTTTTTGTTTTTTTTTACCTCAGCTGATTCATGAGGCAGAGCAGAGTGCCGCACCTCAGCTGAGCTAAACAACAGCTCAGCTCACCAGCGCTGACACTGAGGGCTGTCTTTGAGTGCTGCGCTCACGTGCGAAATGCGTGTGCGCACGCGAAGCACGCTCTCATAGAACCGGTAGGAAAAGGTTTGCAATCCCACTATTGATCAGTACACACATTATTCTCAGAATTGTGGCTCTAAATCAGACATCTCCAACCTTGGCAATTTTAAGCCTGGCGGACTTCAACTCCCAGAATTCTCCTCCAGGCTTAAAAATGCCAAGGTTGGAGACCAGTGTTCTAAATCGGGGGTCTCCAACCTTGGTCCCTTTAAGACTTGTGGACTTCAACTCCCAGAGTCCCTCAGCCAGCAAAGCTGGCTGAGGAACTCTGGGAGTTGAAGTCCACAAGTCTTAAAGGGACCAAGATTGGACAACCCTCCTCCCAATCATAGTAGAATTTGGACATAATATGTTTACTTTTCTTGGCCTGCGTCACAGTGACAATAGACATGCCTTTTTTCCCCTCTCAGGAAATCCTGAAGCTTTCATTTGGAGTCAAAAGCCAGAAACAATATTAAGACTTCAAGACCTGATAGCAATGTTCTAATATTTGAGGGGCTGCCATAAAGAAGAGGGGATCAACCTATTTTCCAAAACACCAGAGGGAAGAAAAGAAAGAATGGATGGAAAATAATCAAGGAGAGAAGCAACCAAGAACTAAGGGGAGATTTCTTGACAGTGAGAACAATCAACCAGAGGAAAGGCTCGCCAAGGGAAGGGAAGGGAAGGGAAGGGATGATAGCGGTGTCCCAATATTTGAGGAGTTGCCACAAAGAAGAGGGGATCAATCAATTTTCCAAAGCACCTGAAGGAAGAACAAGCAGCAAAGGATGGAAACTAATCACTCTGCTAATCAAATCATCACTCTGCTAAACAAATAATTCCTTCAACACTGTCAAATTATTTACTAAATCTGCACTACTATTAATCTTCTCATCGTTCCCATCACCAATCTCTTTCCACTTGTGACTGTATGACTGTAACTTGTTGCTGGCAATCCTTATGATTTATATTGCTATATTGACCATCAATTGTGTTGTAAATGTTGTACCTTGATGAACATATCTTTTCTTTTATGCACACTGAGAGCATATGCACCAAGACAAATTCCTTCTGTGTCCAGTCACACTTGGCCAATAAAAAATTCTATTCTATACTATTCTAATCAAGGAGAGATCCAATCTAGAACTAAGGAGAAATTCCCTGACAATGAAAACGATCAGTGGAATGCCTTCCAGATGTTGTGAATGCTCCAACACTGGATGTTTTAAAAAGACATTGGACATCCATTCGTTTGAAATGATAGAATAGAATAGAATAGAATAGAATAGAATAGAATAGAATAGAATAGAATAGAATAGAATAGAATAGAATTTTTTATTGGCCAAGTGTGATTGGACACCTAAGGAATTTGTCTTGGTTCATATGCTCTCAGTGTACATAAAAGAAAAGATACCTTCATCTAGAACCATAAAGGTCTCTTGAGCAGGGAGTTGAACTGGAAGACCTCCAAAGTCCCTTACAGCTTTATTATTATTATGTTATTCTGTTAAAATGTCCTAAAGGAAAGTTTGATCATCATGTTCAACCTTACTGTATCTTTGATCACTTTGCTAAATCTGATTATACGTTCCGCCAACATGAAAGAGTTCGGTTAGGTTGTCATAGTTTTCAGCAACTCCAAATTTGTATCTCAAATGGAGATGACTGAGAAACAACAGACCTACTTCCAGAAGGTGGCAACCTCTGGCTGGTTCTCTCTGATCTTGAAAGCTAAGCAGGATTGGGACTCAGTAGGATTTGGGTAGGAGACAGGCTAAAAAAATCCTAAGGCCAGAAGCTAGTTGGGCAGTCCAAAACACATTCTCAAAGAAAAGACCCAATCTAGAACTAAGGAGAAATTTCCTGACAATGAAAGCAATCAGTAGAATGCCTTCCTTCCAGATATTGTGAATGCTCCATCATTGGAGGCTTTCAAAAAGAGATTGGACAACCACTTCTCTGAAGTGGTCTAGGGGCTCTTGCTTGATCATGGGGTTGAACTAGAAGACTTCCAAGGTCCCTTCCAGCTCTGATGATGTTCTATGGTCTTAAAAATGTCAACCTTTAGTTGGTTCCCATCAAGGACATTCACTCATAAATAAATAATCTTTCAACAGAGCCCCAAGCTCTGTTCCTCCCAGGGAAAAAGCAGAATCTACATTGTTCCAAGACATATAGCAAAAAGAAATAGTTTGACCTGAATCCAGAAATCTAAACTCCAGAACATGAGTTAAGGCTCACTCCAGGAAACATAAGTCTGGTCGTCACATTCTGGACCCATTAATTGCTTTCCATAAAATCCCCATGTGAAGTGTGTTAATAGTCTGATTTGACTTAAATAACTAGATCAAATTGAGCAGAAAAGAGAGAACCTTATTTATTTATTTCTTTATTTCTTTATTTATTTATTTCTTTATTTATTTATTTATTTATAATTAAAATTTTATACCGCCCCTTCTCCCGAAGGACTCAGGGCGGTGTACAGCCATCTTAAAATACAGCAGATAAATAGCAAATTTAAAAGAATTTAAAAACAAATATTAACAAGGCCATCAACTAAAACGGTCAAAGACCGACTTAAAACCCCTTAAAATACAGTTAAATTACACATATTTTTTTTGTTTACATTTATATCCCGCCCTTCTCCGAAGACTCAGGGCGGCTTACAGTGTATAAGGCAATAGTCTCATTCTATTTGTATATTTTTACAAAGTCAACTTATTGCCCCCCCAACAATCTGGGTCCTCATTTTACCTACCTTATAAAGGATGGAAAGCTGAGTCAACCTTGAGCCGGGCTTGAACCTGCAGTAATTGCAGGCTACTGTGTTCTAATAACAGGCTCTAACAGCCTGAGCTATTCCGGCCATTAAAATATACTTAGGCTAGTCCTGCCCGATGAAATAGTAACGTCTTCAATTCCCGCTTGAAGGTCCGGAGGTCGGGAAGTTGGCGTAAACCCAGAGACAACTCGTTCCAAAGGGCTGGTGCTGCCACAAAGAAGGCTCTCCCCCGGGGGGGCCACCAACCGACATTGTTTGGTCGACGGCACCCTGAGAAGGCCCACTCTGTGGGAGCGCACAGGACGTTGGGAGGCTATAGGTGGCAGAAGGCGGTCTTGTAAATATCCCGGTCCTAAGCCATGAATATTCCACATAGAATATGAAACATAGATTCATAGAGCTGGAAGGAAGCTTGGAGGCCTTCTAATCCAATCTTCTGCTCAAGGCAGGAGACTGTTGACAACTAGTTGAAAATTACAGACCTATCTCTCTATGTTGTGTCGCATGCAAAGTAATGGAATCTATCATCAACCAATCCATTACACTCCACCTTGAAACAAACAACCTTCTCTCTAATAAACAATTTGGTTTCAGAAAAAAATTGTCTTGTAACTTACAACTTCTCCACTGCAAAAACATATGGACTACCAACCTTGATCAAGGAAAAGCAATAGATGCAATCTACATAGACTTCTGCAAAGCTTTTGATTCAGTAGTACATGATAAACTTCTCCTAAAACTAAAATCCTACGGCATTTCGGGACCTCTTCACAACTGGATAAATGCCTTCCTGTCAAACAGACAACAATTGGTCAAAATTGGCAACGCTCTATCAAATCCTGTTCCTGTCAAAAGTGGCGTTCCTCAAGGCAGTGTTCTTGGACCAACGCTCTTCATACTATACATAAATGATCTCTGTGACCTTATCTCAAGTTATAGTGTTCTCTTTGCTGACGATGTCAAACTATTTAATACCACCAATAATACTTCTACCCTTCAAGATGACCTTGACTTAATTTCCGATTGGTCTAAAACTTGGCAACTCCAAATCTCAACCAGCAAATGCTCAGTCTTACATATTGGGTCAAATAGTTGTCCGGTCTCTTCTTGAAAACCTCCAGTACTGGAGCATCTGCAACTCCTGGAGGAAAGCCATTCCATTAATTAATTGTTCTCACTGTCAATATTTTTTTCCCCTGACTTCTAGATTGGATATCTCTTTAATGATCTTCCACCCATTGCTTCTTGACCTGCCCTTTGATGCTTTGGCGAGTAAGTCAGTCCTCTCTTCTTTGTGACAGCACCTCAATTACCGGAAGACAATTATTAAGTTCCCTCTAATGTAGCTGATAGAGGGACACGGTGGCTCAGGGGCTAGGACGTTGAGCTTGTTGATCGAAAGGTCGGCAGCTCAGCGGTTCGAATCCCTAGTGCTGCCGTGTAACGGGGTGAGCTCCCGTTACTTGTCCCAGCTTCTACCAACCTAGCAGTTCGAAAGCATGTAAAAATGCAAGTAGAGAAAGTAGGGACCACCTTTGGTGGGAAGGAAACAGCATTCCGTGCGCCTTTGGTGTTGAGTCATGCCGGCTACATGACCATGGAGACGTCTTTGGACAGCGCTGCCTCTTCGGCTTTGGAACGGAGATAAGCACCGCCCCCTAGAGTCGGCAACGACTAGCACGTATGTGCGAGGGGAACCTTTACCTTTACTTTTTAATGTAGCTGATATATAATTTGCACCTTCCAAAAGTGATTCTTGTGACTCAAACACAGCATAAAATCAGGGAGCAAACCCCAGACTTCATATCTCCTCGCTATAGGAAAAGAAGAGGTGAAGTATCATCTAGGCAGACTTAATGCAGGATGTCCATTGCCAATTCTCTGCCAGCCTTTGCATATATATTTTTTAAGGCAATTAATTTGAGGACTTTTATTACACTGATTATTAGCATCTGATCTGATTATTAGACAGAGTCAAGCCTCATTAAAACATGCCTTCGAGACTTTGTTAGGGCTGATTTCTTAAATGTTTATTTAAAACAAAACTAACAACCCAAGCCATCTAAAGCCAAAAGCCATTTAAGGAAGGGAGGTAGATTATTTCTGAAATACTACCGAGTCCAATCCTGCTTTGCAGTAAGGAAGCGTCCCTCCCTTTTCATGGACAATCAGAGACAGAATCATCTTTCCATCTTTATTTTTTTTTTTTAGTCTTGATGATAAAGAAGAGATTTTTTTTTTAAATGAATCCTATGGCTCACATTAGATCTGTGTACAGCTTTGAAGGATGGGTTAATTCAAGAAATCTTCAAGTAGGACAGGACAGGACAGGACAGGACAGGACAGAGAGGAAGGATAGGACAAGACAGGACAGGACAGGACAAGACAGGACAGGACAGGACAGGACAAGACAAGACAGAGAGGAAGGAAAGGAAAGGAAAGGAAAGGAAAGGAAAGGAAAGGAAAGGAAAGGAAAGGAAAGGAAAGGAAAGGAAAGGAAAGGAAAGGAAAGGAAAGATAGAAGGAAAAGGAAAATGAAAGGGAAAGGAAAGGAAAGGAAAGGAAAGGACAGGACAGGACAGGACAGGGCAGGGCAAGGCAGGGCAGGGCAGGGCAGGGCAAGGCAAGGCAAGGCAGGACAGGACAGGACAGGACAGGACAGGACAGGACAGGACAGGACAGGACAGGACAGGACAGATAAGATACACAACACACACAAGACAAACCAAACAGGATCGAACAGGATAAGGCAGGACAGGAAGACATAGCAAAGCACTACAAAGTCTAACTCAGCATCTTCTAGGTGGGATGGACTGCAATGTCTCCCAGTCCTCT